>NC_136778.1:145039-237539 GCF_947034865.1 Barbatula barbatula
AGCGAGAGAGAGAGAGAGATAGCACCTGTTCCTCTGCTATGATCCAGCATCATGGACATGAACCTTCAGTCTCATCGATTCTTCTTCCCCCAGATGTTCTGTGATGCCGGCGTTCAGCTCACTGATATTAAGATCAGGTATGATCCTCATGCACACAGACAGCTGAGCTTCTCTATTGTTCTGACATCATCTCAAGGCCTCCAGCAGACGTATACAGACGCCCAGTTACCATGACAACCTGATTCACTGATGCTCTTGACCTGCACACTGAACTCTCTCTGTCTCTCTCTCTCTCTTCTCCTTTATTTCTCTCACACAGGGTGTGTCTGTGTTGATTCCAGCAGTCATGTGATTCTGTGTGTCTGATATGTCTGATCTATACAATAATAATACTGGCGTCAAATCTCTTCATTAGGAAATACTGTCTGCCTATAATCACAGACAGAGCGCAGTACTTTCCTAAGCGCTTGGCCCTCTTTTAGACATCCCAAGTTGTTGAAGTCCTCTTATAACCACCCTATGTACATGTCCCAAGCTGCCAAATAAGAAAACAAGCAGTCGACCCGATAACCCGACTCTGCAATGATGCTCAGAGGTGTTTGTATTTAATGACTTTAGTCATAAAAGCTTCTTCCAAACTAGAGTCAGATGTTATTGTGACCTCTTCTTTACACTCCTCATTGATCACAATAACATCTGGTGTGTGAGCAGATTAATGTGAAAATACTTCAGCATTGCTATTATTTCATTGAAAGGTTTTACACAAGAATGTTTATACATTGTTATTTTGGGTGAAAGGAAGCTTGATATGTCCTTTCTGATACGGTCCACTTTTCTGTCATGGCGTGCTGTGTACGTCCCCTTGTAAGCATGACGGCCAAGGAAGTGAGGCTCCGACTCCTTGGCCAACGGCACCTTGCGTTTGAGTCCAGGAAAAAGGACATCTTTATCATCGCTGTTCAGCATGTTCAGAAGATGGGAAATCCGCATGCTGGTGTAAATCCACATCACATTTAGTACTCCCAACACTCCTTCACATTGGGGATGAAAGATAATATCACACACACACACACACAGATAGATGGATGGATGGATGGACGGACGGACAGACAGACCGATAGACAGACAGACAGATGACAGATGTAGACTTGTGTTCAATGTATCTCAGATGTTACTCTTTTATTGCTCAGATTTGATCAATCTGAGCTCACTTAGAGACTCTTCTGAAACTGGAATGACAGACACACGTGTGAGATGTGAGACTCTTTTAATCGGGTGACATTAAGGAACATCTCATTGATGTCTAGGAGATCTGATCTGTGATTTTCTTATGACATGTTGTTGATAACATGAATGAATGAGTGTTTGTGTAAAACGGGAGAACTTTGAGATATTTTGAGTTTTTATATAAATGTGCTGCATGCTTGTGTGTGTTTTCATGTGCTCATAACTCTAAGTTAAAATATCTGAAGAAACTAAAGACAAGCGGTCCAGCGTTCTCATGATCTTCTTTAGTCCTTTTATTTGAATTTCTAGACATTTTCTTTCCGCTCGTCTATAAATACATTTCAACAGCAGATGTAAGCCGGCATGCTGTGTATGAAATTATTTTTCATTTTGTATTATCCCGAGAGATTATAACAGGAGCTGAGCAGATTTGTTATAAAGCAGATTTGATGTCATTCTTCTGGAGAATAAATGAAAGATTTGAGCTGATGTCACACTGAAGTAGAATTGAGTTCACTTGTGAGGGATTCTGTTTGTGAAGTGTGTGAGATTTGATCATCATCATCAAGGACTGAGAAATGTTTTACACACACATCCCTGTCTGTCAGCATGACTCTGTCTCTCAGTCTCTTTAGATGTAAAACACTGGTGATGAGTTATTTTGAGGGTATGAAATGAGTCAGTGAGCACTAGCGAGGGTGTATTTATAGAAGCGTTGACTTCATATTGTGTGTGTAAATGAAGGGTGTGACATCATCACCGCTTGTACTCAAACTGTGTTAAATGTGCTGTACACAAACTTTAATTATAAACTCTTTTATATTTCTGACATGATCTGTGAATATAAGGTGACAGCCGACCAAACGTGTGCAGTGTACAGTGTGGTATTGAGCTGTAGACCCGTCTGATGATGTGTTGTGTATATTGACTCAGACCGCTAGTGTTCGTCTGATAACCGTCTGGATGGAAACTCTCAATCAACCCCTTTCACACAGAATATTGCCAAAAAATGCCTTCTGTGTGAACGGAAACACATCCCAGATTGATCCGAAAAGTGATCCAGAAAGGAGACCTAGTAACCTTAAGCGCCCCGTGTGAACAAAATGCTGTAAAAGCCGTGTAGTGATGACACACATCTATAAGAAATCGTAAATAATATGGCTATGAAAACAAATATTTGTGTTTGTTCGTTAACCGTAAAACTAAAGAATACTATTTGTCGTTACTGAATCAAGGATGAATGCAAGAGTCTTAAGGTCAGATGTGAGAATAGTGTTGTCTGCTTCTAAACGCAGTTTACACTTGAATTACTTTTAGCTTAGTTATTAAAACAAGAATACATAAATAATCTTGATTGTTTTCTAACCTTTTAAACCTTGAACACCGTTGTGTGCTCGTGCTGCGGAGACATTTACATCTCTCAACAAACTCTATCTGAGGAAGTAAAGAAACACGGCAGAAGCGTGACGTCATGTGAAAAGGGTCTATTCTGAAATGCTTAAAAAATGTAAATGCTAAAAGAGTCTGACCCCCTCTCTCTCTTTCTCTCTAGCGAGCAAAGCATATGTCAGGCTCGTGCGTCCGTCATGGTGTACGATGACTCCAGTAAGAAGTGGGTTCCCATTAAAGCAGGTCAGCAGGGCTTCAGTCGAATCAACATCTATCACAACACGAGCACGAGCATCAACACTTTCCGTGTGGTGGGTGTCAAACTCCAAGACCAGCAGGTAACTCATCCAAACATCAGGTTTTTGTATTTGATTTGAAAACCCTATGTGTGATTGATGCCAGTATAATACAGCCAATGTGCGAATGAACTGAAGATGTTTGGGTGGATTCTGACACTTTATCTGTGAGCTGTGAGTTACAGGATAAAAAGATGAATTTGATGTTACTCCAGGGTTAGGGGTGACACATGTCAATATTCATCATGTGTGTGTTTTTGGTCAGGTGGTCATCAACTACTCCATAGTTAAAGGCCTAAAATACAACCAGGCGACGCCCACTTTCCACCAGTGGCGTGACGCCCGTCAGGTGTACGGACTGAACTTTGCCAGTAAAGAAGAGGCCACTACCTTCTCAAACGCCATGCTGTTCGCTCTCAATGTCCTGAGCGGTCAAGATGGAGGTCAGTTGATTTTTATTGCTATTCATGAAGAACACACAGAACGTCCCGCTGGTGTGAAGTCTCCTTGCTTTGGGACGCTGGGATGGTTTGTGATAAAGTTCCTGGAGACACGAGTGGATTTAAATAAGTATGTGTGTGAATACAGATCTCTTCAACCTCAAACATTCATCTAAACACTCACATCACATGTCTGTAGTGACGATGATGACTTCACTCATTCTGTTCATGACTTCAACATTTCAATCTCTCAACAGTTAACAGTTCAGTTAATGAAAGGCGTTTGTTGAATATGTGCTCAAACTCAGAAAAGAATGAAAGAGAAACCTAAGAAACTCACACAACCACAAACACAATCCAGTACCTCAGAGATGACGTATGTTTGCCGGCTAGGTTAGCGTCACGCTGGTTCCCTCTGTGATGAACAAAGCTTCATGATGTTTACACATGTTGTCTATCAGGATCACCGAAATCCAACCGGCAGAAGTATAAAGCTAACACGATGCTATAAACAAACTACACTTAAAGTCGCTCGATTTCAGCGTCACCACCACCAAACCTCCGTCAACACTTTCAAACTTGATAAAATCAAATGTTCCCTGGTGAATACTCCGTGAATGAAACCGCAATAATGTTTAAAGAGATTTGTGCCTGTGTTGCATTATTGGTGAGATTTGTTTGTGATGACGTCTAACGTCCCCGCCAAAGGAAGTAGTTGCTTTTAGCAACTTCTTAGCAACCACCGTTTTAAGGACACAATAAGTCTTAAAAAATTGGTCATAGATTAAATCGAGAATTTTTTTTTTGGTTTTGTTAACCACAGGCCGTATTTCAGACTTTGGGTCATCTCTGAGGCACTCCATAAAGGAAGTAAAAGCATTGCTGAGGTGATGAGTGTGAATGTTTGTGTACCTCTGCTGGTGTGGAGGATGATGGGTAATGTGAGATCCGCTGGTGTGATGTTACTGACATGAGAAACTCAAGAGTCAGGTGAGAGATGATCACTCACTGTTTCTGCGTCTGTCACGGACCCTTCTTCCTCTTCACCATGTCCTGTATGTACACATCCTTTCTCCTCATGTCTGGTTACAGTAAGAGAGATTTGTTTGATTGTGAGAATTGAATTGTTTGTCATGAACGGCAGGATTGATTCGGGTAATAGACATTATAGATGTCGACGTTTCTCCTCGAGACTTTTATTTCTATGGTTCAGTGTCATCTAAAGAAGCTCTTGTTTGTTCATATGATCATGTGATGGAATCAGAGTTTCATAGATGAAAGTAATGATGAGAACAGTCGCTGAGGATTGTGTAGAGATGTAAATTTCTCATTTGTTCTTAAGTTGTATTTGTGAGAACATTTCACTGCTCTTCATTACACAAGCAAGATAATCAAATTGTTATTTATTTGGTTTGCACATGTTTGTATAATAGAAAGGTTAAGGGTTATGTGTGTGTGTGTGTGTGTGTGTGTGTCACGTGGACTCATGTTTCAGTGTTTTTTGACATGTGATCTTGTGGTGTGGTTGTGTTTTAGATGTGTTAGAATATTTAGAGGATCTGCTCTGGATTTGAAACGTGTTCTTTTGACATGTTTTATTTTCAAATCATTTGAGTTTCGCCAAAAATCATTTGAGTGAATATTAAATGAAGGTCGTGTAGAATAATGAATGTTTGTGCATGTCATTAGCTCATGGTATGGGTCAGAGGTTATCTTATGTATAATGACAGAAGATGTTTACTGACTGATGGGGTCACTAAAATGATGTATATGAAAACAACTACATGTTCTGAAAAACAGCCTTGACTTTCACTAAAGCAAATGTTATTTCATGTATACATATTTTGATGTTTGTGTGAAGTTGTTCTTGATGGTTTAGTGTTGGATGTTGTTGTTCAGGTCCTTGTGTTCAGCGTCCGCTTCAGAACGGACCCAGCACAGAAGAACTGGAGGTGCAGAGAAGGTACATTGACACTTTTCTCAGAATATGAATGTATGTTCACCGTCAATAGAATGACTGGAATGAATATTATATCTTCCCATCATGCATCATCTCAATGAACTCAACTCGTTTGAAATCATACAATTCTATATGCATGCCAGATCTTTGTTTTCTGTACACATCACGTCAGAGCAGTGCATTGTGGGTAATGCAGGTTAATACATGTGTGATGTCATCTTTGCAGGCAAATGGAAATTCAGCAGCAACAGATGCAGGCGCATATCGAGAGAGAGAGACGGTCGTCAAATTCGGGTAAAACACGATGACACGAATCATCCTGTGTTCAAAATATTCCAGTAAAAATAAATGTTTCTCTAAAATATACACTTGTCATACATGGCAATATAATTCTTGTTAAATGTTTTTAAGCATTTATCAGTCAAGTTTTATAAATTAGCTTTGTATACTGTGCTAGGCTTTAATGGACTAGTTTGATGCACTTATGTATTTTGTTGCCTATGTTGTTATAATTGCTTCCAATGTTTCCTCATCTGTAAGTCGCTTTGGATAAAAGCATCTGCCAAATGACTAAATGTAAATGTGAATAAATCTTCTCTTGTTCATGAATCCATGACGTCAGTCTTCAGAATGAAGTTTTTTGTCTGTTTTGTGTACGGATGCACTGGTGACCTCCTGTTTTTCATCCCTTTGCAGGTTCTCCATTTCAGGGCGTTCCCGCAGTTCTGTCCGTAGCTCCGCCTCCTCTGTCTATGCCACCTCCTCTGTCGATGGGCGGACCCTGTCCTCTGCCCCCACCCCCTCCGGGACCTCCCCCTCCCACTGCAGGAGCACCGCCCCCACCACCCCCTCCTTTACCTGTGTCTGGATACGGAGGTCGCGGGGCGTCGCAGGAGGAAGGTCACGCCCAAACCGGTCTCGCCGCCATGATCGCTGGAGCCAAACTGCGGCGCGTTCAAAGGGTCTTTAACATCATCACATACATCATCTCCTCACCCTCATCACGTCCAGCAGGAGTCAAACCCACAACCGACTTATATTAGCGTAGAACAGAAAGATTCATGAACGAAATGTGTGATGTTTAGTGATGTCATCTCTGTGTGTGTGTGTGTGTGTGTGTGTGTGCGTACAGGCCGAGGAAAACTGTCCGTCTGCTGCCAAGAACGTTGACAACCGCTCGAGCGGAGGGAGTGGAGGGAGTGGAGGTCTGATGGAGGAGATGAACGCTCTTCTGGCACGGAGGTGAGGAGACGTCTGTCTGTGTTTTAATATTGACAGTACACATGACTTGATGACACACTCGCTGTGTTTCCTCTGTTAGACGGAAAGCGGTGGACGAGAAGAAAGATGGAGACGGTCAGAATGTAAGTGAAAATCTCACACAGACGGTTCGTTTGAATGGCCGACAGTTGAAATGTTGAAATGAAATGTGTGTGATTCTCTTGCAGGATGATCCTAACTCTCCGTCGCCGATGTGTCGCGGGCAGAACGGTACAGTACGACTGGATTATCATCATCTGGTCTTCATTGGGTTTCAGTTGAAGCAGACACAGATGTTAGTCGTGTTGTATGTGTGAAATGTTACAGATGGTGTAAAGAAACCGTGGGATCGTGCCAACTCAGCCGAGAGATCTTCACTGGTGTCACGGTGAGATTTTACACACAAGCATTAAAAAAAAAATATGTATATAAAACCTTCTTCTTTCTCACATGTTTGTGTCGTAAACTCAGTTTTAGTCAGAGGGATTTTGTTAACATGTCGTGCATTACCGTACATGCAGCGCAATGTGATGCGCAAATGTTTTTGCAAGTTTCAGCCCGACGCAGATCTAATTTTCCCCCCCTGTGCGGCTTGGTTTAAATAGCAAACGCATTTGTGCTCGTTTGTGCACTCATGGGCGTGTTGGTCTATAAAAGAGGTGTGCTCAGGCACATTGTTGGCGCGTTGCTACTTTAAGGAACTGAAAATAGACTTCGCCATAGACTGACTCAAACCGGCTCTAAAGTCTAAAGTCAATGGTGCGTGTTAGGAATATGTGCCTATAGGCGGGTGCACAGCACTCGTACATTCTGCTTACTACACACAGAGGGACGCGCAGAAGCACACAATAATAATGAATAACAATATAAAATATTATTATTGTGGACATAAAGATAAAACTCTGGCTTGTCCTGTAGATGGTCTGCTTGCGCACTTTAATCTCTCTTTAACCTTTAAAGAGAAGTGTCTGCTCTCACTAATTCTGCCGTGTTAATATAGAATCCTCTATGGCTCGAGCGCAACTGGCTCTTAAAGGGAATGGAAGATGATGCTCTGATTGGTTTATTGCACGTTACTCATTAAGAGAATCAGGACAACCCGTTTAGACCGTTTCCCCGCCGTTAAATTAACGAAAGTGGATTCGGACCCGCCCTGAGTGCACCTGCGCCGTGCGCTTAGATCCTGAAAATAGGGCCCGAAGTGTTTGTTGTGTTGTGATCTGCTCTTATTTCATCATCAGGGTTCGGCCTGTGGGAAGCATGAATGATTCTGACTCTTTAGACTTTGACAGAATGAAGCAGGTGATGTTTCTCTCCTCTCACTTTTCAGTGTCCGCTGCTCTTCTGTTGACTTTATTTCTATCAAATTCATCTTTTCATTTTCAGGAAATCTTGGAGGAGGTGGTTCGTGAACTACACAAGGTGAAGGATGAAATCATTGACGGTACGTTTATCAGTCAACATCTCAAATGTTCTTTTGTGGAGCACAGACTGGTGTTAAACACATTTAAGGACCACGACTCTGTATAACACACAAGAGAAACATCTCATCATGTAAATGTTATCAGCTCATGAATATTAATGAGGTAACCACTTTTTGAATGAATTCCAGTGTGTGTGTGTGTGTCACTGATGTGTTTTGTGTGTGTTCAGCCATTAGACATGAACTCAGTAGAATCAGTACCACATAGTGTTCATCTGGACCCGCTCCGTGTTTTCTGGACCCAAACCCCTGGCAGAAGCTGCTGTAGCTGAAGAGGATGATGATGCCGTCCATCTACGTTGCTGCCGTATTAAAGCAGACGGCTGGATTCTCTCTAAAATGACGGCAACGTTGTGTTGTGTTTATGGAACGAAGCACCTCTTGCACTGAACTACTGTTTTCAATTGACCGTCTTTACAAAACCTTTTGCAGAAATAAAAGATAGTTTCTTTTTATTATTATTTATTTTTATTATGACTGTAGTAGTAGCGTAGTGTTTTCATGTAGGTAGTGTTAGAACTAGGAATTGATAAATAATGATATTAATGATTATTATTATATTGTTGCACATTAATTCAGAATTTGCCTTTTGTATTTTAGTTTTTCATTTTCTGTCGGTCTCATTACCTCTTTTTATGAAAGAGTTTTTTCCCCGATCCTTTTGGCTGTGATATTAAATCACAGAGGGGAGGTTTTGTATCTGTTTTAAATGGAAAAGAAGCAAACGTTATAGTGAAATGCAGAAAACATCAATACATCAGAGTATTTGTGATCATGTTGTTTATAAAAATGTTCATTGACTGCAAGGACATGTTGAAGTATTGTTGTGTTTTATGATTTCTCTTTTTACCAAGTGCTTCCTGCTTTGGAAAAAACATGATTTACAAAAAAAAGAATTGAAATAAAACTGCGAAGGACGTCTTGAATAAATATGTGCAGTTGTCTGTCCTTGGGTTTGTGGAGAACAGAACATCTTAAAAAACATTGAAATAAATGTGCAGCGTCACACTGACACACATTAAACACAAGCGCTTCATTTATTCACGATTTATACAATTAACAAATAAAAACTTTAGAATCCACGTTTGTTCATTTCTTTTATAAACTCAAGATTCAAGTCCAAAAGAGACACACATTGACACATCTGCAACTACAAACACCATGAAGAAATATATGAAGAGTTGTGTTTCACAAAGAGAGAACGCCGCCGTTTTGAAGTTGTGCATTTCATTTAATATCAATCAAACTGCAGTTGGTTTGTTTTGATTTAAGACATAATAACTCAAAAACACAGCTGACTAACACAATAAAACATGATAACATCATTCTTATGAAGGGATCATTTATCTCATGGAGTTTTTAATGTGCAATCCAATGAATCTCAATCAAACTGCAGTTAGTTTATTTCGATTAAAGCCACAACAACACAATAAAAACCATCATATGACCAGAATACAAAACACGAGTTTTTTTACCACTGAGTTGCTGATGTGGAAGCACATATATCTATGACATCATCATATGAGCGATGAATGTATTTGAACACGTTTTGAGTTTGATCATTGCCCTCGCTTGCTTGGGCCCGTTCCTGAGCGCCTCCTCTCGCGAGATTCGGAAGCGACGTGAACTCGTGTCACGAGAGGAGAGTTATTTGTATTATCGAGTGTGTGTGTGCGGATGTGAGGGGGTGTGTGTATGTGCGTGTGTTTGCGGGACGACGAGCTGTGTTGTGTGCGCGTGTTTAACGCAAAGCTGGCGGACTTCGACATGGCGTCCGGCGAAACGCTGTACATAGAGGCGGACGGCGCGGAGATGCCCGCGGAGATCGTGGAGCTGCACGAGATCGAAGTGGAAACGATCGAAACGACGGTGGTCGGCGGGGACGAGGACGAGGACGATGAACATCAGCCCATGATCGCACTGCAGCCGCTGGTAACTGACGACCCGAGTCAGATCCACCATCATCAGGAGGTGATCCTGGTCCAAACCCGCGAGGAGGTGGTCGGCGGGGACGATTCGGACCTCCGGGGGGACGACGGCTTCGAGGACCAGATCCTCATCCCGGTGCCCGGCGCGGAGGAGGAATACATCGGACAGACTTTGGTGACAGTCGCGGGGAAGAGCTCCGTGGGACGGATGGGGAAGAAGTCGGGCGGCAAGAAATCGGGCAAGAAGAGCTACCTGAGCTCGGCGGAGGGCACCGGGAGGAAATGGGAGCAGAAGCAGGTCCAGATCAAGACCCTGGAGGGGGAGTTCTCCGTGACGATGTGGGCATCGGGTGAGTGTGAAGCGGGTTTGTGCTGCATGTGAGTCCCGGGCCCTCAGGCAGGGCGTTGTCCGTTTGCAAGCCGTCCCGCTCGCGCGCAGCCTTGCCGTAGACTTTCCTTACGATCGTTTCCGAGAGCTTTCCGGCACGGTAACGCAAACGTATCGATTCGGGTGTTTTTGTTTTGAACGGAGGCCATGTTTTGGGTGTCGATGGGCGCCGCCATGTTCCCCGACTCCAGTATGGCGGCCCGAAAAAATGGCGCCGGTGCGGCGGGGTGAAGATGGCGCGAGCGCGCTGCAGCTGGTCCGTGTAGGCCGCCATGAGAGCCGCGGTTGACCGTTAAACTCGCTCGCGTTTAAATTCAGTTTCGGCGGGCTGCTCATCCTCAGAACGGCGCTCAACGTGTCTCCTCTTTTAAAACATCGACTCGGAATCTGACCGTTAGTTGCGTGTTCACATGGAACCGTGTCGCGTTGAGTTCCGGGAGGATCGTGTCCGTTTGTTTTCACAGAGTTCGACTTTAGTTTTTAACGTGTTTAAGTATCAGACGCGACGGGCTTTTGCCGCGAGGGTCCCGGGCGTGCAGATGCTGTTGTGTGAGGTAAAACGAGCGCAAGATCACTTTTAAAAGAATTCATATGTTTGTTAAGATGAGCATTTTATTTACAACATATTTATCATTTAACGCTAAACTACTACAGACATTCGTGTAGTATTATATGTGTTATATGAGTGTAGACATGATAACCTTCACGGTATTGCGATTACAACATTAAAATGTGTTATTTTCAAAAGTCTGCGTATACAAACAACAACAACATTCATAGAACATATATGTCCGCTAAAAATAAAGCCTTAAATTATTATACTATTATATGATATTGTGTGTGTGTTTGGTTTTGATCATATTTGAGATGTTTTTCTGATTTCTTCACTGAGTAATGATAAAGATCGGTCTGCTTTCAAAGCGGTTTTAAAGGTTTGAGTGTTTAGATTCAATTTGACTTTGTAGATGAAACATTTTTGCTTTCTTATAAAAGTCACAACAAAAAGAAATCACATCATGAAAATGTGAAGAAGCACATAATAGTAAACAATCAAAGTTAGACATGAAATAGTGATGTTCTGTGGACTGTCATGTGTGTTGTTTGGGTTTCAGATGATAAGAAGGACATTGATCATGAGACGGTGGTTGAGGAACAGATCATTGGAGAAAACTCTCCTCCAGATTATTCTGAATACATGACTGGGAAAAAACTTCCTCCTGGAGGAATCCCTGGAATTGACCTGTCAGATCCCAAACAGCTGGCGGAGTTTGCCAGGTGAGACCTCACGTGAACTCATCATCATCATCATCATCATCATCTCTTTTAATTGTATTATCAGGTTTAACTCTAATATGTGTTTGAGGGTTTTCTGTCAATTCATTCTGATGTTTCAGCTGCTTCCGGTCTTCAGGCGTCCTTACAGTATTGATATTCAAGCCATGTTTATTTATTGATAGTCTTTTATTAGAAGTTTGTGTTAAAGGGGTCATATGCCACGACTTAAACTAAAATAATTGTTTAGATGTAATTCAATGTTTATACACTATTTGAGGTTAATAACGCTGTATTTTCCACACACTGTGCATGTCTGTATGTCCTCTTTGCTCCGCCTCCCTGAAACACGATGATCTATTACAAAGCTCATGGCTCTGAGAAGTGAGGTGTGCTGTGATTGGCCAGTTCACCAGTGTGTAGTGATTGGTGGAATACTGCAAGCGTGTGATGGTAATGTAACGCCCCTGACCATATTTGGAACATCAGGTTCCTCTTCAATGGTACAGACAGGTACGCCCACCTCACTTGTGTTTACATGTGGGCGGTCTTAGTCAAATCATACCACGAGCTGATGTAGATGTGTGGGGGTGTGGCTACACGAGGGCAGATGTAGATGTGTGGGGGTGTGGCTACACGAGGGCTGATGTAGGTTTGTGGGGGTGTGGCTACACGAGGGCTGTTGTAGATGTGTGGGGGTGTGGCTACACGAAGGCTGATGTAGATGTGTGGGGGTGTGGCTACACGAGGGTTGATGTAGATGTGTGGGGGTGTGGCTACATGAGGGTTGATGTAGATGTGTGGGGGTGTGGCTACATGAGGGCTGATGTAGATGTGTGGGGGTGTGGCTACACGAGGGCTGATGTAGATGTGTGGGGGTGTGGCTACACGAGAGCTGATGTAGATGTGTGGGGGTGTGGCTACACGAGGGCAGATGTAGATGTGTGGGGGTGTGGCTACACGAGGGTTGATGTAGATTTGTGGTGGTGTGGCTGCACGAGGGCTGATGTAGATGTGTGTGGGTGTGGCTACACGAGAGCTGATGTAGATGTGTGTGGGTGTGGCTACACGAGGGCAGATGTAGATGTGTGGGGGTGTGGCTACACGAGGGTTGATGTAGATTTGTGGGGGTGTGGCTACACGAGGTGTTTCAGGCAGGTCTGGCTGAGCATTCGCTTTTACATAGAATTCATCTTTTGTTCTGACACTTTAATTTTTGGCATTTTACGTGTCTAATACATACATGAGCAACTTATAACACACCAAAGACACTGAAAAACACGTATTCGCACCATATGACCCCTTTAAAGTTCACAGTTAAATGTTAACACAAAATAGAGAGAACTTTATTTATTTAAAGTATTGATAATAGATGAGACGAACCACAAAACCAGTCATAGGTAGCAAAAGCCAACAAACCATTATATGAGTGTCAAAAAGATATTAAGTGAAGATCACATTCCATGAAGAGATTCTGTACACTTTGCTGCATCCATTAACAAAATTAATTAAGTTTTCATATATTTACAGTATACATTTTTTTGCACTCTCAGATTTCAGATTTTCAAATAGTTTTTATCTCGGCCAAATATTATCTCATTCTCACAAACCATAACATCAATGGAAAGTTTATTTATTCAACTTTCAAGATTCTGTACAAATGTCCATTTTGACAAATTGAAGATAAGGACTGGTTTTGTGGTCCAGGGTCACATCTGTTGTTTTATGTGGCTAGAAGAGAACAGGCCTGTGGGTAATATACTTTGTGTATGTTAATGGGCAGTAACTGGTCAAATCTCTTATTTAAAATATGAACTTCAAGCAATTTGGAAAGACTTGTATTTGTTCACTCACTATGAAACCGCAGGATTCTGTCTGTTTTACAAACACATTTAATTTTTTTTATTTCTCAGTCCCTTCAGTATGTGTCCTGTTCGGTGAGTCTTGAATCTCAGAAAATGACCACACGTTTGGTGATTACAGAGTTTAATGGGGTTTTCATGGTCACGAAGAGAAAACTGGTGGTGATGTTACTGTAACCGTTAACTTTCTCTGGTCAACAGCTTCACTGTACAATACACACACACACACAGCACAATAAGAGCGTGAATATGTACATTCAGCTGTTGCTGCCTCATAAGAGCGTGAATGTTTTGAGCTGTAAGTTCTTGTTTTATTTCAGAATGAAGCCCAGGAAGATCAAAGAGGACGACGCGCCCCGAACGATCGCCTGTCCACATAAAGTGAGTAGATGATATGAGTGTGTGTACATGGAGAATGACTCACACATGACTCTCGTAACACGAGCTGTTGTTCACGTGCAGGGATGCACTAAAATGTTCAGGGATAATTCAGCCATGAGGAAACACCTCCACACTCACGGCCCTCGGGTTCACGTGTGTGCTGAGTGCGGGAAAGCTTTTGTGGAGAGCTCGAAATTAAAGCGTCATCAGCTAGTTCACACCGGAGAGAAACCCTTCCAGGTACCTTCATATTAAACTCTCTCTATTGAAATGGTTGTGTTATTGCTCTGAAATGACCCAATGAAATGTTTCTCTTGTGTTTAGTGCACGTTTGAGGGCTGCGGGAAACGCTTCTCGCTGGACTTTAACCTCCGGACGCATGTCCGCATTCACACCGGGGACCGACCCTACGTTTGCCCGTTTGACGGCTGCAATAAAAAGTTTGCTCAGTCCACCAACCTCAAATCGCACATTCTGACACACGCGAAAGCCAAAAACAACCAGTGAGCGCTTCTTTGTGTGTCCTAAAGCCCCGACGCTAAATGCATCTTAGCACTGGAGACGTGGACCGACGCAATGCTGTGCTCGGTCGCTCGCAACCAATCAAAGAACTCGAAGGAACTTCCGCAAGTTGCGGTGACCCCTGCATTCATCTCGACCCGGAGCTGAACCGGGCCCAAACAGACCTTCCTGAAGCCCTCGCGTTCAACAAGACGGCACATTTCAGACGCTTTTTACCACAAAGACGACAGATGACGACATTTGGACTGTAGCTTCAATTTTCCACTTTTACTTCAGTCTCTCTGCTCCTCATAGACATAAAGCTTTTAATTTTGTATTTCTCAAGTGTGCATATTGTACACTTCTTTCTGGGATATGTTTAGTAATGATCATGAATTATCCCTGACGACTTACGAGTGGTGACGTGTTCTTCACAGACAGGGTGATGATATGAGTTACTGTAAAATGATGCTCAAAGTATTTTTACGTACCTTTCTTTATGTTGGCTTTTGGTGTTTTGTATGGTTGTATTGGAACCATTAAATGCTGGTGTGAGATCATGTAGAATTGAGCGGCAGCGAGTCGGCCTGTGTGGTTTCTGCTTTGAACCGTAGCACACGTGAAGAACGTCTTGGGATCCATTTCAGCGAAGTAAACTGAAGTGTTAACTGTTGATGTTTTTCTTTGTTAGAATGTATGTAAAATCTAAAATATCAACTATCCTTTGTTAATATTTACACTTCATCTGTGTTTCAGTGAGTTAAAATTAAAAAAGAGTGGGAAATAATTTGTCACATTCATTTGCATTAAAGCCGGAAGTGAATTAAGTTTTCATTTCCTTTAATCTGTTAGAATAAACGATGATATTTTTGGCAGTACATTCGTTCTCGTGTGTTTTGTAAATCTGTCTGTGAGTCTTTCTTTAGTGGAACACGACAGAAGATATTTAGAGAAATGTCTCGGTGGTTTTGTGTTCATACATTGGAAGTCAATGGAGTTCAGTGTTGTCTGATGATGGACGTTCTTCACAATATCTTCTGTTGTGTTCTGAAGAAGAAAGAAACTCACACAGGTCTGACATGACGTGAGGATGAATAAATGATGAAAGAATGATCGTTTTTTCTCTTCATAGCAAGGGTTATTTATCTGTAAGGTCACGCAAACAAAGAACAATCCATGAAACTTGTAAATGAAGAGAAATGATGTTTGTAAACTTTAAACGACAGACATCTATCTCTTCACTTCTTTTCATATATTGGGTAAAATACAACTTAAAGATATAAAACCATATTAACATTTTTGCTGTATTATTTCATCTGTTGATTTATGTTGACCTTTCTTCAAACCAAACGGGGCTTTATTGGTGATGAAAGGGTTTTGTCCTCAATATCAATGTTCTCATGGTCTTGTTAAGTTTGAAGTCGATTGTGTTTAATCCTCGTGTGGTGTTCGAGTATGTGACGCCTGTTTTCATTGAGATCAAGTAAACATGTCAAGTATTTTAATATACATGTTTAATAAAATGCTGTCTTAACCTGTGACGCCATTCAAGGGTTAATGACAGGAAGTGATATCACTTGTTGAGGAAGAACAGCATGACACAACACGAGTAAGTATTAACAATAGATGTTGGTGTTTGTTGTGATGTCTTCTGAGTTGGAAACATTCAGAAATCTGTCTTGATTTTGCAAATTCAATGGTTGTCCATGATGCCCCAGAACTGTTTGTTTTCCTAAATTCTTCAAAATATCTCACTTTGTGTTCAATAGATCAAAAAACACAATATTTGTGTCACAATATGGTCATGGATGATGTCACAGAACTCAAAATTGCGAACATTCTTCCAAATGTCTTTCTCTTGTGTTCATCGGCACAAACACATTTATTTGAAACAACCTGCAGGTGAGTAAACGATGACATAATGTTCATGGTTGTGTGAACTGTCCCTTTAAGGTCATCCTGGAAACATTCATACATCCGGCCTCAGACCTCTGGTGTTTCGTGATTCTAGTGTCTTAATGTTTATTAACCTCCAGCAATCCAGTCGTTGATGAGCCTTTTTTGCACAAGAGCTTTATTTTGCTTTGGTTTCTTTTGTTTTGATCAGATATCCTCAAGAAGGAGATGCAATGACAGAACAGGTTTGAAAAGAGATCAAGCCGGTTTAGACGGAGCTTGGTCTTCATGAATCTGTGTGATGAACAGGTAACGCTGATCAATTCTGATGAATAAATCAATGTGATGATGCGCTCTTCACACCTCCACATGAAACTGAAGGTTGTCTGCGCGCAGCTGCGAGTTTCAGTTGCCTTGGCAACACATTTCTGTTCCCATCTGAGATGCAAGGAGGGCATGCAGCTGTGAGCTCCATCGTTCACCTGCTGTGATGTCAAACACATCTGCAACAATAACATCAGTTCATAAGACGTTTAGAAGGTTCGGTGTGATAGTGAAGGGTGAATCAGTGCGGTGTGTTTTGGTTCTCTAGAGGTCAGATGCGAGACATTTTTAAATAGGAATAATTTCAACGTGATGTGATGCTGTGGCTGTGATTCTGTCATCGATCGAAAAGGTTTTCATCGCATTGTTTTGTAGTTTTCCCAGAAGCAGTCACCATGTTCAATATTAATGAATATCAATATTCCTTCATGAATAAGCCGTTTGGAATTTCGTATGAAGATTCTCTTGAATCACTCCCTGCAGTGTGATCAGGACGTGAAGCGGAGGGTCTTGTGTCTCACTGAAGGGGATTATTTCATGATAACAGACGGCTGCTTGAACATTATCCCTCTTATTACACGACTACTGGACACATGAGGAAACACTGGACATGAAATGTGAAATATTTGATTAAGCATATTTTTACTAAATGAGATTGTCGTGACTGGCCAATCAGAATCAAGCATTCAAACGAGCCGTGTAATAATATATAAATAAAGCACGAGACAGAAGGAATAATCATAAAGATTCTGTGGTCCTCATTCAGGGATAAATGAATAAATCATTGACATAATGCTTATCCATTCCTGTAAGTCAGTGTATTTCATAACTCAATAACACACTGTTTGTTTTATGTTGTTTTTGGAGTGAGATGTAGGAGGCAGCCTGATGACAGATGAAAAAGGTAAACAAACTGCATCTTTAACCCGTCTGCCATCGTCTCTCATCACATCTAAAAGTTCTCATTTACAAATGTCAGCTTTCGTTCTGAGAGGAAATGATAATGTGTAAATACTCGTCCATGAAGATACAGCATCAAATATTTCATCTTTTTATCACCACGTCTCTTGAATATAAGTCACTTGATGTTTTTATACTGATTATTTATGGTTGAAACAATTGAAATGATCTGCCAAAATATCCTTTATGGTGTCAGGATTAGATGTTTTTGAAAGGAGGGAACGACACAAATGTAGTGGTTAAAGTTTCCCTTTTAAATCCAGCGAGTAATGCACGATCACATGAATATATCGGTGTATAAATGTAATATCACATGAACACGTACATAGTTTTCACAGTTTATTTTACACAACTGAACATGTCTGTCTGCAGTCTTTGTATATGGGTATTCTGTAAAACAAAGAAATATAGAAGTCATCGTATGGTGTTACTATATTCAAGAAACAGTATTTCATTTGTGCTTATAGAAAACATTGGCTTCTTCCGGTCCTGTCTCAATCTCAATCTTCTGCGAGCTGGAAACCAAAGGTTTGAAAAGTCTTTACAGTCTGATACAATAACACTGAAAAACATTATAATGTGCTTTCTAGAACCCATTGTGACTGAGAGAGAGAAGATCTCTCACTGTGTCTCTCCATCTGTGGAAGATCTCCGCCGCTCATCGATAAGGTGCGTTTGGATCGCAGGCTGCCCGACTGCTGGTAACTCACGTAAGCGGACGTTTTACACGAGTCCACGTTCAGAGAGTGCCGCCGGTTCACCCTTACGCGGCCCACCGGAACCGTCTGATAGTTGTGGAGATTCTGCATCTGAGCTCTTCTTGTTCCTGGAGTCACCATGGTGGAGTAGGCCTGTACGGCTGCTTTAGGATGAACCCTGGCCGAGTTGTTCTTGTTGCTGTTGTCCAGCTTCACACTGATGGGCGGGTCAGTCTCGGCTCGGGCTGGTCGCAGGGGACTGGGGGAAGCCGGGTGCCAGCTGTGGCTGGCGGAGGAACTGGAGACAGTGCAGTCGGGCAGGGCGGGTTTGGAGATTCGGGCTGCGGATTCCGATTGCGGTGACACCTTTCGACACGCGTCTCGTTCCGGGCCCAGGACCTGCTTGGACATGGACTTGATGATGCTGCAAACCTGCAGCTGCTCGCTTTTGGACTGAGAACGGATGTCTCCCAGCTCCACCTCTTTCTCCACACCTTCCTGGTGACACACTCTGTAACGCACGATGAGGAAGATGATGAAGGCCAGAACTGAAGCCACGATGATGCCCCCGATGATGACCACGATGGTGCCACCGAGGAACTGAGACTGCATGAAATGACAGCGGAGATACTGTGGCTCTGTGGCGAAGTGAACGCAGCCCACCACGCGCGTGGCTGTCAGCATAGTCACGGCATCGTCGTAGATGGCCAAAACACAAAGATCGTACATGGTGCCGGCTGCCAGATTGTTGACTGTGATGCTTTTACTGGCAGGAGGAATCATCCTGTAAAGAGAGACAAGGCAACATTCATGAAGTAAATCAGCACTGACTTAGGGTTACATCCCTTCTTTCCCCTTTATTTTACCCAACAAGAATGTCTGTTAAAGGTTTTATGATCACTGGAGTTGATTCTAATTAAAATACGTCACCTGTACACAAGAGAGTCATCGTAGCTGCAGTTGTATTGGACCTGGAACATCCGAATCCCGGGAATATTGCGCTGAAAGTTGAACTTGACCAGAGCGGTGGAGGCTGTGATTTCCGAGATCAGTACCCGCTTGTCCTGTCCACTTTTGTTGGTGCCAATCGCAGAGCCGCCGTCGCCGCCACCACCACCGCCCTTGGCAGACGTAGCGATGTCGGACGACCCCGGGTCAGGCTCCTGGACCATACTGGTGTCGTTGGTGAAATGTGGCAATTTGGTGATGAGTAGATCCACCATCTGCTGAGCCTCTCCGGATGGGTTAGAGGCCACGCAGGTGAACGAGCCAGAGTCCTTCACCGTGCTGATAAGAATGTCTAAGGTGCCGTCGGGGTGGACAGCCGTGCGGCTGCAGTTGGACACCAGTTTACCGTCGGGGGCGATCCAGTGGATGATGGGATCGGGGTCGCCACGGGCTTTGCAGCGTAGGGACACCTGCTGGCCTTCCAGCGCCCGCGTTTCCAGTGAGTGTCGCGTGATGAGCGGAGGTTCACACAGGAACTCCTCCTCGGACACCGTCCAGAAATACCGGCCGGCGAGATGCTGCGGTGCCGCGCACGTCTCCAGATCGTCCTCTCGTCTCAGTCTCCTGAGCCACAGCAGCTCGCAGTTGCAGTGCAGAGGATTCCCTCCAAAGCTCAGAGCGAAAGACGACGGGCCCAAAGCGCCCGACGTGGCCAGAACACCCGCCCGCTGGAACACCGGGTCAGGCGGAAGCTTGTGGAGTTTGTTTGATGTGACGTCTAAGCGCTTGAGCTTCTGAAGCCCAGAGAAGGTCCCTTCAGGTATGTAGTTGATCATGTTGTGGTCCAGGTTTAACGTGTGCAGGCTGATCATCCGTTGAATGGCCACCCACGGGGCGCTCTCCAGATTGTTGTAGGACAGATCGAGTTCCTCCAGGGCCAGGAGGTCATCAAACGCACCAGTGTGGATGTACATCAGCTGGTTGTTGTTCAGAATGAGATGGTGCAGTTTGGACATGCCGCTGAAGGTGTCATTTGTTATGTGCGTCAGACGGTTGCTGTCCAGGTGAAGAGCGCGTAGATTCTCCTGGTCGTTAAATGCCTGAGGCGAAACTGAGCCTATCGTGTTCCTAGAGAGCGTGAGGTCCACCAGTTTGGTCATGTTGGCGAAATCCTTACGCTTGACACTCGTGATGAAATTGTCCCCCAGACGGAGCTCCATCGTGTGTCTATCGATGTTCGGCGGGACGAAAAGCAGACCCTTTTTATCACATAACGTGGCCAAATTGGGGGACAGCACCTGACAAACGCAGCGCTTGGGACAAACTTGGATCTTCTGGGCTTTCAATGCCATGACGACAGCCATCAAGAAAAAAAGGAACGTCTCCATCTGGGTCCCGGGTATCAGTCAACCAACCTGTGTGTGTGAGTGAAAAAAAGATTTGTCAATGGTTTATAGATAAACACAAACATCAGATAAACATGTGACACTACATTTCCAAAAATCCCATGAAACACCACGGTAAACACAGTTTTCTCTGTTGTGTTGACACACTGCCTATTACAACAGAAGGTTTTCATATCAAACACACTATGTCCAGTTTATACAGTATGTCACTTAGATCACAGGTCATCAATAGTTGCAAATATTAACAAACCTTTATAAAGTTCAGAAACAAAACAGCGACTCAAAAAATGGATGAACTATTGCGATGACAGGGACTCTTGTGAGATGTCTGAAAACAAAATGCTTGAGTGAATCTGATGGATTTTAGGGACATTTGTCTTGTGATGTGGTGTTTTTGATATGATAATGTCGACACTTTCATCTTTGTGTGTGTGTGTTGAGATAAAAGGTGATCGTTGAGAATGACACATCACATCACATCATTCTCTTTCCATTGATCTTCCCCAGCTCATGTTCCTCATTCCTCACACACCAGCCGATGACAAACACATTCTCTCAATGACTCTCAAGTGCTTCACATGATATAACATTTCACATCAACTAGCTTTTGGAATATTTGCAGAGGTCATGCCTGGTTAATATTGCTGTGTGTTGTACTCCACACATCTGAAGTGAAATATAATTCTTCCTTCATGTTTATCTTAAATTACATCCGTCTGACCCTGAAAACTAAGCAGCTACGATTCTTTCACACAGTGACACTTCAGCACATTGGTTCACGTGACTTCTGTCATTTTTAACCTTGTAAATTCACATCTTTTGATTAATGTATGTGTGTGTGTGTGTGTCTGGAAAGCGTGACATGTCAAGCATCTATTAACAGTGTTTCAGAAGCACCAGGCTCATATGACAATAACCTGCGATACGTCGCCTGATCACAATACTGTCAGAACAGACAATAGAGCGACTGAATGTAAAAATAGCCCATGAAAACTAGTTAGGATCCCAACAGCACTTCTCATCTGACAGACAGACCATAATGCCACTTTTCTCAACAATGAGAGATTCACGAGTTCGCCTCGCAGATAATAAGGTGGGATGGATAGAAAGCGTATTTGGCGTGATGTCCCAGGGAGGAGCTCGGTCCGCCCCTTGTCCAGGGGTGGACCCCTGTATGTGCCTTGCCTCGGGTCGGTCCCCCGTTATAGTGCGGTACAAACAGGCTGATGGTGGTGAGGAGTCGGTTGAGTGAAAAGGTAAGGAGAAGGCAGGTAAGGCGTCTGGTGTTTTTGTAAGGGTTTTCTCCCGAGCTGGTAGGATGACTGGTGAGATTAGTTTATAGAAAGCCAGCCGGGTTGATTATCTGATCGGTGAGGTTAGTCATGGCAAACCCGCCGGGTTAGTAATCCGCACGTGCTCCACATCATGAAGAGAACACTTCAAACTGTAAAACCATAAAAAAAATTATGAACCGTCAATGTGAGAAACACAAAGATATCTGTAAAGTGTAAAAGATAAAAGGCAAGTAGGGCTGTGCAATATATAAAAATGTTTTATTATGTGCATATCGTGATGGTTTGTGATAAATAAGTTAAGATAATATTCATATATATAATAAGTGATTTCTTTGAAAAGTGATGTACGGTCAGAGTTTTATGTGGATGCTGATAGTTTAGTATCTATGTTAGTTGGGATGTGTGTGTGTGTGCGTGCGTGTGTGTGTGTGTGTGTGTGTGTGCGTGCGTGCGTGTGTGTGTGTGTGTGCGTGTGCATGATAGCGTGCTCGTGCTCTGACGCAAGTCAATCAACAATCAGCGTCACGGAGCGAAATTTGTTTATTTTTGTTTAATGCGACAGTAAAACATGGCCGTTCACTTTCAGGAGCTGTAGTCAAGCTTTCTTTTCCCTCAAATAATGTAAAATAAATGTTGGTTAAATCATTTCTTTCATATATTTTAATACAGTTGAAATAGATTTTAGAAAAAGAAATATCGTATCACATATCGCATTATTCCTCAATATTCCAGAAAGTGTTTTACTCAACATCGATGTAAAGTTGTTGTGTTTGTCATTCAGATAAAACTCACTTCCCTGTTCACGGCGTAGCTGCAGTACAACCGAACCACCGTGTTTCTGTCTTAGTCAAACCGTACAACATTGAACTGAACTCACTAGCAGAAAAGAGCCGCTACCACCTACAAATATGGCCGTGACACCCAGCATGCAACACGGCGTGACATCAGCGCCCGTTCTCTATTGTGATCAGTGTCTTGGCTCTTCTGTTTAATGTTAAATTAGATTTCCTTCGCCCATAACTGTGTGTTTAAATACAGTAGTTGTGACAAAGAGACCATACATACATTGGTAATGTATACATTCTAAAAAGATGTTTGACTCACTATTAATAATTGGCTTTGTGTTATTAATGTGGCAGATCTGTGGGACCCAAAAAGAATGAATTGAAGAAAAGTCAAAGATCAAACTAAAGCAATCACTGATCACAATAATGGTAAACAAAACTGATATTGATTTACTGGTTGCTTTGCTATCTTACTGCATACAAATCATTTAACTCAATTTATTTCAAAGAGTCTTTCATGTGAAAACTGAAAGTAGTCTGATAAACTCCAGATCTGAACCAGTTTTTACGTTGTACAAAAGTCAATATCAGACATTCAGAAAACGTCATAAAATATGTAGAAACATCTTTCACTTATTTTATCAGTTATGACTTCCCCCTGAGCGTAAAGACGTCTTTTGGACATACTGTATGTGGAAGTCATTATTGTAATAAATGACATTTAGTCATTGAGCAGAATCACCTTTACACCCCTTTACGCCTTAACCAATATCAGTCCAAGTAAATAAAACACAGTATATTTCATGCCCTCTATGAGCTTAGTGTCAGTTTTATAGTTTCCACCAAACATTTAACATATTCTCTGACTCGACCTACTCTAGACTCGGTCTTGACTTGGAGCCGCTGTGGACTACAACACTGGCATCGCTTTCAGTAACTTTTCTTTACTGACGTGATTGTGCACGAGGCCGCGATAATGACGGTGGTCGCGCTCACTCACAGACCGATAAATTCTGGTGTGATACAAAAAATGAATGAATGAATGATGCAACTGACAATGTCACACGTGTTTGGTAAACAGCTTCAGACGTTCCGCTTTAAAAGAGGACACAATACACAACACCAGTGTGCCCACACATGCAAGAAAGACATGACATCATCTGTAATAATCTGAATAATTATTATAATAATAAAGGTGATGTACGAGACGATGGGGTCAGCAACAGATCACCTGTTTTGTTTTCTAGATGTGTGATGTCACACTCTCTGCATGTCAAATGATGTTATTCAGGCTTGTGTGTTTGCCCGGCAGCTGCAGGCTGCATTAGTTGGCACAGCGTCTGCATGTTCAGTGGGCCGCAACTTCCCCTCTGAGATACCGCTGTGAATGTGCTTCACTCACATCCAGACACCTTCTTTCACTTTCTATCCCATCTCTCCCACCAGACACTGAACCAGAAAACAGGATCTGCGTGCGTGAGATGGCGGATCTGGACGTGATCTAAAGTGTTTTTTTCACGCATGCACAGCCGCTGCAGTGAATGGATTCAGGATCCAAATCCCCACAGGTTCATAAATCACTGTATTACCGGCGATAATTGACACAAAAATGATTACTCGTCGTTCCATGCATGCATGTTATTGAACGGATCCATGCACCATAAACCTCACACAGTGTCAGCTCTTACATTTACACCGTGTGGTGTTGGCCAATGATAATGTGCATTTCTGTCAATCAAATTCTATGATATATTTACTTTAACTCAACCTGTTTATCAAAGATCTCCATCCAGAACTGATCTATAAAGAAGCACATTTCTCTATTGGACGGGTGGGTTACAAGTAATATCAGCTGAGATGCCTTATCTAATGCTTATTATATGTTATTGCTATTAGTCATTATATTTGATTGAAATTTGACAAATACAAAATCCTTGTTTTTGAGTATTTCTGACTTCTCTCATTCTCTCACATATCTTCATGTGATAAAATGAGGCCCAAGACTCCAAGAAAAACTTCAATGATTAAAACCATACCAGAAACACAAAGACAACGTGTTGCTATAACATCAAATAATAAAATGCCTGAACCTTTTGTGTTTTTTTCTTTGTTTCTTTAAAATCCCCAGCACTCATGTTTGTGTTTATCTTGTAAGATGAAGAACAGTTAGGCCTCATCGTGTACACAACACAAGAAACCCATCTGAGATGAGCTGTGAAACACATTTGTTTCATGATGGAACGCATCTATAAACACTATGAGTCTGTACAGCCCAATGATTTCTCATCTCCTACAGGAAGGTGTTTGAATGTTCATTTGCTGTAATAATAAACTGCATTTGTTTTCCAGCTCAAATAAAACGATTGTCAACGACACGAGACTGATGCATTACGACAGGTAAATATGACCTTGCAGTGTACTGTTCGAGCTCATATCACTATAAAACATGATGGTTTTGCATAATGTTCGAGATATAAATGATGTAAATTCTGCATCAGCATCAGCATCTGAGGATGGAGTGAGGATAGAAGCCCATCAGCCAACGATGAGAGAGAGAGAGAGAGAGAGAGATAATTTACCTGAAGAAGATATCAGCTTCGCTTCATTCCGTATTTACACTGAAATCATCCAAGTTATCGCATCTGACAGCGAGTCCAGCTGATATCGAGTCATTTTCAGATGACCCAAATAGATATCTGTGCGATCCCTCCATCACATAACAGCATCATTACCGTCACGTGCCCTTCACAGCTCCATCCCTACAGCTTCATTGAACACACACACACACACACACACACACACACACACACAGCGTGTATCGTGTAATGTGTTTGAAATGATGTGTGTGTGCAGACAGACAGGCAGACAGACAGACAGCGGTGTGCCGGGATCGCCTCTCCGCATTACGCCTGCATGCACCCAAATTATCAATCCTACTACGGCGAACGCTCGACTCATGAATATTAATGAGACGTGTCTACGTCACCAGGGGGGCCGTCCAATCGGCGCTGGAATATTAATCGAGCAACGGTCACGTCAAGTCATAGTATGTTTGTTATATGTTGTATTTTATCAATATGTTTGATATGGAGTTTGTCCATCCGATCTCAATATGTTACAGGTTATATTAACTGCCGACGTCTTCCTCCAATGGCGAAGTGTTGCTCATGAATATTAATCGACCTTTTCTATAGTAGGCCTAAACCTCGAAAAATACATGTTTAGAGCCTACAAGTTTTACTATAATAAAATCCTATAAAAAAAACTTCTATTTCAAAATAAAGTTTTGTAAAATGAAATGAAAGTCTGCAGTTGGACAACAGAGAGTCTGAAGGGCAGATTACAAACCAACAATTATAACATCTCAAGAAAGATTTGGATTAATATCATGTCTTATATAAATGTGACAGATTGTCATCCTGCGGTGTACATGTTAACATTATACTGCACACACATGCTGTACGCTTCTTATAGATCTTCTCTTTCATCACTTCCATTCCAAAACATTCGAACCCGACATGCCTTAATACCGCCCTGTAGCACTCACACCCATTGTTATGAAGTGCTTTGAGCGGCTGGTCCTGGCACACCTAAAGGTCAACCTACCACCCACACTGGACCCATACCAATTTGCCTATCGCAACAATAGGAGCACAGATGATGCAGTGTCCATGGCGCTGCACTCCGTGCTCACATATCTGGACAATAAGGACACTTACGCACGCATGTTGTTTGTAGACTTCAGCTCTGCTTTCAATACCGTCATCCCTTCCAAGCTAATTGTCAAACTTGGAAACCTAGGCATTAACAACTCTACCTGCAACTGGATTATGGACTTCCTGACGAACAGGCCTCAGCTTGTTAGGTTATGCCACATCTGCTCCACCACCACCACCCTCAACACTGGTGTACCACAGGGCTGCGTACTGAGCCCCTTTCTCTACTCCCTTTTCACCCTCGACTGCAGGCCCGTGAACGGATCTAACTCCTTCATCAAGTTTGCAGACAATACAACAGTGATTGGTCTCATCAGCAACAACGATGAGACTGCATACAGGGAGGTGGCCACATGGTGCTCAGACAACAACCTGCTCCTTAACACCTCCAAGGCAAAGGAGATCATCGTGGACTTCAGGAAGGCGAAAGGAGGCACACACGACCCCATCCACATTAATGGGATGGCTGTTGAACGTGTTTCCAGTTTTAAGTTCCTGGGGACTCATATTTCGGAGGACCTGTCCTGGACCACCAACACCTCATGCCTGGTCAAGAAGGTTCACCAGCGTCTCTTCTTTCTGAGGACACTGAAGAAGAACCAACTGTCTTCAACTATCCTGGTGAACTTCTATCGCTGCACGATAGAGAGCACCTGACCAACTGTGTCACAGTCTGGTATGGGAACTGTTCTGTTGCTGAGCGCAAGGCACTGCAGCGGGTGGTGAAAACAGCCCAGCGCATCACAGGGACTACACTTTCTCCCATTGAGGACATCCAGAAGAAACGCTGTCTGCGTCGATCTCGCAGCATTCTCAAGGACTCCTCTCACCCCGCTCATAGACTGTTTACTCTCCTGCCTTCCGGTAGGCGCTTCCGGTGCCTCCGGACAAGAACCAGCAGACTAAGAAACAGTTTTTTTCCCAGAGCTGTTTCATTATTGAACTCTGCCCCCCACTGATTCCACTACCTCTCTTACCTTGAACTCCAATGCTGCTATAACATTGTTTACATTGCACTACAGGGCTGCATGCATGACTGAACTGTACACACCAGTACTTCATGTTATCTGCTCTACTGGACTGTTTACACACACACAGCATCATTTGCACTCTATACTGCTCACTTACACACCAGGAATATTTAACTGAATGCTCACTTGCACTAAGTACGCTATGCACTTAAATTATGTACTGTTTCTGTAATGGAAAACTATATACATTTGAGTGTGTATAGCAGAACAATATGCACACACTGGGACATACTAACAGGAAGCGGAAGTGGCTGTTTTCAAACTTTATGATGCCAAGGACCCCCAAATATGTTTTTTATGAGTTTGGAGAGATGTTTAAAGCAAACCTCTGGTTTCCACAGACTCATTTTACTTTAGGGTGACAGGACACTACCTCATATTGTCCCTTATACAATATTAATACAACAGAAAGCAGACATTTCCAACTATAAGCACTCAAAATGTCTATTATATGCTGTCTTTTAAGTTTAGACTGATGTTTTTTATGAGTTTAAATATCTCTCCAAACTTAAAAATAGCATGTAATAGACATTTTAAATATTTTAGGTAAAATTATTTTCTTGATACTGTATGTAATACATTATGACCTCGATGTAGTATTTGAAGGGGTGTAAATGTCCTCAAAATTATAATGAAAAATATATCTCAAAGAACAGACAGTGAGGAAAAAATGTTACCAATTAAAATTAAAGTAAGAATAATTTGTTAATCGTTAAAGTAAAAAATGTAAAGTCACAGCAAGAATAAAATGGTTCTTTTCTTAAAACATTGATTGTAAGATCAGTGGGAGACCAAAGAGCACTTTTATTTTGAAATGTTCTCGCAATTCTTTACCGTAGTGCCTCTTGTATGCGCCCGTAAGAAAACCGCGTGAGGGGCGGGGCTGACTTGACCGTGTTCTTGAGAGGAGGCTGGACCAGACGACGCTGTCAGTCATACAGAAGTTGAGCTCGCGCGGAACACCGGTTCAGTTTATGATCGATTAATAATATTTCAGCACATTTGATGAGACATTAAAGTTCAGCACATTAAATATGATTATAAGCGAATGTCTGACAGGTGTCAATTTTAACATTTGAACTTTTATCGCCAGTTGAGTTGAGTGTAACTAGCACGTTAGCAGCTAGCTGTTATGAACCTGTGATGATCTGCGGCTTTAAACATCTAGATTTCACTGTGAGGTGCTCGTGAGTGTCTGAAGATGTTTGCGCTGTTCCTCTGGACGCTTGTGGTGGTCACGTGTTTGCGTCAGGTGAATGGACACGATGGGATGGATTTCTCGGTCCTGCCGTCCCTCAGTCGTCCTGCAAACTCCAGTCACGTGTTCTACAGCGTCATGTTTGACGCCGGCAGCACAGGCACACGTGTGCACATCTACACGTTCACACACACACATCCAGGTGACACTAAGTCTGTGTGTGTGTTCAGTGTGTGTGTGTGTGTGTGTGTGTTCAGTGTGTCTGTGTGTGTGTGTGTGTGTGTGTGTTCAGTGGAACACGACTCAAGATATGTAGAGACATGCAGTGGATGTTCTTCACATTATCTTCTGTTGTGTTCTGAAGAAGAAAGAAACTCACTCAGGTCTGACGTGACGTAAGAGGGAATAAAAGATGAAATGATGAGTGATGCATTCAAACATGAATACACATGATTGACAGCTGCTCTTTATGAAATGAAAACATATGAAAATGAGAAGCGGTGAATGTGTTTCCTCTGAACGCAGATGAGATGCCGGTGTTGGAGAAGGAAGCGTTTGATTCTGTGAAGCCTGGTCTATCGGCGTATGCGGACACACCTGAGATCGTGAGAGATTTATTATTGCTGAAATCTCTGCGTGTGAACATTGAATGCTCGGTGAATATGAACTCATGATGTTTTATAGGCTGGAGAGACGTTACGAGAGTTACTGAGAGTCGCCGTGAGAGCCGTTCCTCCGGACGACAGGAAGAGAACTCCAGTGATCCTGAGAGCGACCGCTGGATTCAGACTTCTGCCACCGTCCAAAGCTCAAGCGCTCTTACAGCAGGTGCACATCATCATCTCATTTACATTGAGTCATTCAGCAGACGCTTTTATCCAAAGCAGAAAGTTCAGGGAGCAATAATAGCGATATGTCATAAAAGAGCAATAATACAATAGGTGCTAAGACAAAGATACTAGTGTCAACAAAAGCCAGAACAACACCTGTTGAGAGAAGAGAGAGGGTTAGTGTACATTTATTTTCTCATGTGTTATATCTCAGTTGCATTTTGTACTTTGTTGTATGTGTCGGCTGAAGGTGCGAGATGTGTTTGCTGAATCTCCTTTTCATGCGCCGGCTGACAGCGTTGGGATCATGGACGGAACGAACGAAGGTGTGTTTGATCACATGTCTTTATGAGCGATTGTTGATTTAAAGCCACGAGACACATTTGATGTTACTGTAGTTTCTTCTGTGATCAGACGAGTCTTCATGCATGTGGCCGATCGTGTCATTGTGGAATAGCGGTAGTGTTCATGTTTTGTTTAAGAACAACCTTTAGTCGTGGTTAAATCACTGTTATACCTCACAGGTGTTCTTGCGTGGGTCACAGTCAACTTCCTGACAGGTGAGATCATGTTTTACTCTCTGAAGCTGTGTGCAACATTTACTTGTTTATTTATTTACTATTCTTTATTTTCTTTATACTATATTTACAAAAATTACAATTATTTTCTGATTTAAAACTAACAGAGAGAGGTCGGTATTGAAAATGAATTTCTGCATTCAGATGTTGTTAACATGGCAAAGCGTGTGTGTGTGTGTGTGTGTGTGTGTTTCAGGTCAGCTTCAGTCCAACACACAGACCACAGCTGGAATACTGGACCTGGGTGGAGGTTCAACTCAAATCACTTTCCTGGTCAAATCAACAGTCAGTGTCTCTTATGAAACATTGTCCTGGTTTCACAAACACGGCTTAGCTTTAGCCAGGACCAGGCCTTAGTTGAATTAAGATATTGATGTCGCTTTTATAAAAATACCTTAGAAGAATACATTACTGGTGTGCATCTCCAGACTAAACAATGGCACTGATATATTTTAAGATATTTCTGGGCAAGTAACATTCAGTTAAGACATTTCACACAATCGTTTTAGTCTGAGACTAGCCTTAAAGTGACAGTTCACCCAATAATCATTTACTCCACCTCATGTTATTTTACACCTGAATAAAGACTTTGTTCTGATGAACTCAGAGACAGATATCTGTAAGAATGTGAGCAATTTTCAATTCTGTGACATCATTGACTGCCACAGTAGGAAAAATGTAATAGTAGTCAAGGGTGCTCCAGAACTGTGTGGGTTCTTAAATACTTAAAACATCTCACTTTGTGTTCAACAGAACAATAAAATATCTATTTGTTCCTACTATGGTAGTGGATGATGTCACAGAACTGAAAATTGTGAACATTCTTACAAATATCTTTCTTTATGTTTAGCAGAACAAAGACATTTATATATGTTTGAAACAACCAGCTGGTGAATAAATGATGACAGAATGTTTTTTCCCTTTAAGCCTTGTCTGTGAAACCGGGCCATTCACGAATATTATTGACTTCTGTTTGTAAAGTCAAGCATCATCAACATTACTACTGAAACCTGGAGGATTAACTCACAATCGCTGAATGATGTGTGATGTGCTGTTCATCTGCTGACATTCATTCATATGTGTCACTTCAGCACATGCGCCAGAACACAATCACACAGAAACACCCTAAAACAAACACTCGTGTCTGTATCTCAACAGAAAGCTCTTGAAAGTACCGATCCAGATGACATCACAAGATTCCACATGTTTAACTCCACCTATCAGCTCTACACACACAGGTAATGTTGAACACTAACACTACAGAATGACTGCTCATAAACATCACCTCTTCTTCACAGTTACCTTGGAAACGGAATCAAAGCTGCTCGGCTGTCAGCTCTGAGCTCAGAAGGTGATCCTCAGTCATTTCTCTGATGTATTGTGTTCAAATGTCCCGTGTTGACATGAGTGAGTTCACGATTGTGCTGCAGGTCTGGAGAGGAACGTTTTCAGAAGCTCCTGTTTACCGCTCAAATCCACAGAAGAGTTTAGCTTTGGAGGTTTCACTTATCACGTCAGCGGCATCACAGAAGGTAACATTACATAATCATTACAGGACGAGGGAGTAAAAAGAATCATATTTCCAGAAACATGAAGAACACTGTATAGATCAGATCATGTCATGTGGTGTTTTTCTTTAGGGGAGAGCAGATTTCAGATGTGTTATCAGGAAATGCTGAAGGTTGTGAAGGGGATCATTAAACAGCCGCATGAGTTGATAAACAGCTCCACTTTTTATGCCTTCTCGTATTATTTTGATCACGCTGTGGAAGCCGGACTCATCGGTAACATATGACAGACGGTTTCATATGCAGATCGACATTACTTCACATGTGTTACACGTCAAAACATACTTTTTCTTTTTGTTCTCCATTTGCTACTTTACTTTGTGTGTTTTCTATTTCCACTTATTTCAATGTTCTTTAAAAAATATGTTCATTGCCATTATCCACACAGTTTGTTAAAACAATGTTGCAGTACTTTTAAAAACTTTAAAATGATCAGATTGTGATTTTGCCGTGACTTTGTCTCCTGATGTGTGTTGTGCACATTGACTTACAGATGAAGTGAAAGGTGGAGTTGTGAAGATCCGAGACTTTAAGAGACGAGCTAAAGAGTGTGAGATGCTTACATGTCATTCATTCATTTATTCATGTAACTGTGTGTCAGATGTCATAACTGCTTTCAACAAACACTTTTCATGTGTTTCTAGTGTGCAGCGGACCGTCTGAACTCAATCATGTCAATGCTTTTCTGTGTATGGATCTCACGTACATCACATGTTTGCTCGTAGATGGCTTCGGTTTTAAAGACAGCACCGTTCTGAAGGTACACTTGGGTTTCTGGGATTTCTGATGAATTCATCAACACATTGCTAATAAAATCCTCTCGCTCTTTCACAGCTAACCAGGAAGGTGAACGATGTGGAAACCAGCTGGGCCTTGGGTGCCGCAATTGACCACTTTTACAAATTCAAGATTCACTGAAAACCATTCAGAGCTGTTTAATATAGCAATTTCAGGTTTTATTTGTATAGTTTTTAGTGAGAGAGAGAAGACAGGAAACGAAGCGCGATAGAAAGAGAGAGAGAGAGAAGGGGGTGGGATCTGGAAAGGACCACAAACCCGATAAGCAACAACATCACGTGTCACCATTTCAGTTATAATGTTCATTTTAGCTTTTTAGTTGCCGTTTCACCAAACGGAACCTTATAAAAACATGTGAAGTACATCATAAAGAATCCGTCCTGATCCCACATCCAGCCTTTAGAAGAAATTACAACCGGTTTTGATGTTCATTATTGTAATGATATATATGAGACGTCTTCATCATAAGAATGAAATTCTCAAAATGTTCTTTTAAATGGTCAAATCAGTTGAGTCATTACATCAACACATTTGTATCCCTTTAAATGCTGGTTTGTTTACACAATACTACTGAAGTTTTTATGAAAAGATTGTAATTATTTTTCATATAGTAAATGCTTAGCAGATTTTTATTTTATTATTACAGTCTTGGATATGTCAATAAACATAACACATTATTTTTAGATAGATGAAGTCCGTAGAAGACAAATGTGTCCGTGCCTTAACTCATTTTTTCCACTTTTACCGACCTACAGAAGAACTCGATACGTTCATACATGTTTATCAACGTTTATAGTCAATCATTTGAATTTCTCATGAAACAAAGATATCAGTAATGTTTCTGGCAGTAAAAATGACACGTGTGTGTGTGTAAATAATGAAAAACCATGTTTCATAAAATAGTTTATTTACAAGATCAAGTGTTGCTACAGCAAAGTGACCACATCATCAGTGTATGTGTGTCCTGTTGTCATGGTAACCAGTTCATCAGGAGGTGCTAGGACCACCACAGGATCAGAGGGACCTGAATCACAGACACGTGTGTCTTTACTGTCTCACAGCAGAATAACAGTAGCTACAGAATGAAATCATGATTAAAGTCTACCTTGAATTCTTAACATGTCGTGGTTCAGACTCATGGGCTCCACCGTCGTCATGTTCACCACAGAATCACCGCTGCCGTCCTCCTCCAATAAACTGCTGTGGGTGAGCGCTTCACCTGTCAATCACATACAAACACCGCCCACTCATCTAGTGTGCAGATCATACAGAACACAACACTGCACAGTGCACGCCACGTCACACGCTGTTGTGTGAACCTAACTGTGTGCAATACTGTATCCCATAATGCACTACACGCTTCACTTCAAAATGGGATGTGCTGCAAGCATTCATTGCTAAACGTGAATCATTTTTATTTTCTTGAAAGAATAAATGAAACATGCGAGAGACAATCATCAGATCGAAGATGTTACCGGTTTCCCCGCTGCTGGGGACGGGGGCGTTCTCGCTGTGTCTCTTCTTCATGTGAACGTTTCGACTGCCGCTCTGAGAAAAGAGTTTCCCACAGACCGGGCACACGTGTGGCTTCTCACCTGACAGCAACATGACATGAGATTCAACATGATGGATCTGAAGAACCATCAGTAAGCATGTTTCACTATATGAACACGAGAATGATATTAAATCAGTTTCATTAATCTGCAAAAAATATAATGAATGAAAAACAGCGTAATAAATAATACAGTACACTTCCTACATTTGAAAACGTGTAAAATACGTCCTGCAGGCACGACTCAAATGAATTAGAGTCACTGAAAGTGCTTCATCAAAGTGAGTTTGTGCTGCTGAAGTTTAAATGAGGTAAAGATTGATTGTCAAACCAAACACATGATCATCATGACGTGATATTTACAGTGTGTAGAAACATGACTCGTGCCTCACCAGAATGCACCAGCATGTGTTTACGGAGACTGGAGTATTCAGCGAAGCAGCGGCCACAGCTGTCCACCTCACACAGGAAGGGTTTTTCACCTGACACACACACACACACACAGTTATTCTCACACGTTTGAGACAAGGGTTTGTGTTGGTTTATCAGTCAGGAAGCACGGTGTGTGTGCGCGCGTGCATGTACCAGTATGAGTACGTCTGTGGTTCTTTAGGTTTCCAGCGGTGGTGAACCTCTTGCCACAGTTCTTCTCGTTGCAGATGAATGGTTTTTCTCCGTTGTGTGTTCTCATGTGGACCTGAAGCCTCTGCAGAACATAGAAACTCTTTCCACAACCTTCAGCTCCACAGCGGAACATACGGTCGTTTCTGAGAACATTTCGTGCGTTCAACATCATTCACATGACTGTATGATTGATAGATGACTCAACATTAATCACAGGACTCTTTACACTGTCACGGCACTTTCATTGCAGTCATTGGAAGTTTGGCGAGGTTTTACATTCAGCCCAGCGGTTTGTAACGAGATTGTGTGCTGCTCACCTGTGTGTTTTTAGGTGGTACTTCAGGTGGGCCGGCCAGGTGAACGTTCTGTGGCAGTTCTCATACGGACATCTGTGGGGTTTTTCTGCAGGTGTGCGATTGGCTCGAGTCAGCGGCTCTTTCTTTGGTCCGTCTGATTGACAGCTGTGGATGTGGTCACCTTGGCAACAACAGAGCAAGAGATGTGAAGACCACCGAGACATTTTCACGGACATGAAGCACAGACTCTGATCGGCTGCCTTTATTTAACTTAAATTTCAAAGACACGAGTGTAATTGTTCATGTGTGATTCCAGAGTGAGTGCACATGAATGAATCAGTCAATGAACACATGGGCATTTAAATGAAATGACTCATGAGGAGGTGTTGTGATCGTACTGTTGCCGATGGATCGGGCGTCTTTGGCCAGTTGCGCTCGTGTGGCGGCGATCAGACTGTCGTGAGCGAGCTCCTGTACACGCAGATACCACGGAGCGCTGCCGTCCTCTGAGATCTCCTCCTCTGCCTCCTCAACATCATCCTGAACAAACACCAGCGGCTCGGACGCCGCCGCCAACCCTACTGACACACAGACAAACAAACACTCTCCTGTTGTTTGGGTCCTGATCTGAAACACTTGCAGTGTTTTGTGTTTGTAATGTATTGGTTGACACCGGAGAGAAATGAATCTCTTTGTTCTGTAAAACCACTGATGCGAAGTGATTGATGCCTTTATGTCTGTATACCCACACACAGCGTGTGATGTTTGTACCTTTGGCCAGGTTGAGCAGAATGTAAGAGGTGTTGTCATGGTTCTGGAGGTCTTGTAAGAGGGTCGATGGTTCATGTTCTGGAGGAGACTGCAGCTGTGACACCAGAGGACTCCGCTCGGATTCAAAGTCTGACAGTGACGGGGGGGCCGCATGTCTAAAAGAGCTCTCTGAATCACACACACACACATCAGTCAGGTCCACAATCTCTTCATGAATGAGGGATAATAATGTGTGACAGTGTTGCGTGTGAACATCAGCAGTGAAGTTGGATGTTCACGTGCACTTTTGTTGATACATGTATACCGTATAATACTGGATTCTGTGCATTAAAACCCTTTAACTCACGAGCCCACCTGCACCCCTCCAGTCGGTTTGATTCTCTGAGGAAACTAACGGTTCAATTTCAGCGGTTTGATCTAAAGCTACACATGACCGTGATCAGAACCGTCTGTGTGTTTCAGATATCAGATCAGTTGATGATTTTATATGATATGGCTGTTTTCACGGAGCGGTCACTCACGACTTTACCTGGAGCTTGCAGCGGGCTGCAGGTGGTCTTCTGTGAGAGGGGGAGCAGAGGGGTGCAGGTGGGCTCGTTCTCAGTCTCCTCCAGGGTTTGACCCAGCGGTATGGAGGCGTTCTGAACAAACTCAACCAGCAGCTGTATGCAAAAACACGACAGCACTAATGTTTCGACGAACTTCCGGAAGAAAGAACATCTGACGGGTTTATAGTGAATGACGTCACGTCATGACACAAACTGTTATAGCGTTCGGGTTATGAGAGAGATGTTGTTACCTCGGGTTTGGAGTCAAGCTCATCAGAAAGCATGGATTCAGTCTGATGTGATCTGACACAAACACACAACAACACGTGTAGAAGAGTCATTTATTCATCACGGACACACGAAATACAAACTGACCCACTTCAGGCGCGTTCACGTGCTCTCGTGGTCATCCATCGCCTGCTGTCACACAATAACACGAACAACATTCAGCAAATCATGTTTATAAAATACAAAGACACACTTGAATGGATCCTGAGGTGACTCACAACATTGTGCGGCGTTAGCTCGAGCTATGATCGCCGTCTTAACTCATCTGACAGACATTAAACACGATAAACGTCATTTACCTTCACTGTGAGGAGCTCATGTCTCTGATGTTTCACGTAAACAAACATAAAGACACGATTGCAGGCACTTCCGGGCCACTAACAGGTCGCGATTTCCGGACGGCTCTCGCGATACTTTGACGTCACACGCTCAGTTCTATCAAACGCTGAACGGTTTGCGCAGCTCAACACAACCTATTGTTCATTTATGATTACGCAGCAACGCTAAGGTCATGGGTTTGACCCCAGTGATGCACATACTAAGAAACAACTGTATAATATAATGCAATGGAAACTGGTGCATAAATCATAACACAAATGACTGGATGATTCATTTTTATTCATCTTTGAAATGTAATTGTGATAATCACAGATCACAATTAAGATTTTTAAATGACTTTATGACATGAAAACATCTGACAGTGTAGTAATAGTAAACAAAAGCCAGAAAAACACATTATTAACACGAATGTGAATGTTTAGTCAAAGCTTTGGTTGTGTATAGAGCTGATATCTGCTCTCTTGTGTGGAGATGAACTGAAGGAGCTGTCATATGTTTAAGTGCTAAGCTTCATACATGATATAACACAATCATTACATCTGGCAGTATGTGCGACCCCTGGGATGGAACCCATGACCTGGGCGTTGCTAGCACCCGCAGGAAAGCATCACATGTGTATCTCTCTGTAACATATCAAACAGTGTTTAAGATCACGGAGGGTTAAATGTTCTCAGACAAAACAGCATATTATTATTCATATACAAAAAATGAAATAGAAATAAATAGGGTGAATTAAAGCAAAATAAAAACATAAATGCTGCTGTATAAGACCACAGGTTATTTGAAATACACAATGAGAAATGTGGCAGAAGCCCTTTAAGAGGACACAAAATAAAAACAGAATTTGACATTATAGTAACTCCAGCATCATGTTATTAAAAAGATCAGATCCAAGAGAAACCTACTCAAACCGCAGTAAATCATGTGAAACACTACAGTATGTTTCTAATGCTTCAGCAAAACATCTGCTGTCATCAGTCCAACAGAGGAAGAACAAATACAGTTTGAACAGTGAACATGTCACAAATGGTTTCATTTGACCTTGACATGCAGAATCTGAAATAACAATTCAATCCTCAGGTAAAGTACGTTTTGGTTTTGATGTTGGTCTTTTGGCCATCCCATTAATGTAATATACAGAACAAAACACATTTTACAAAGCATCTCTTTGATTTCTCGATTGCTTAAAGTCAATATAAATGGAACGTCCATCATTTAATGTTGTGTAAGACACAAGAGATCCAATCATGGGGCGGGCCTTCATTTAAACCATCCAGAAGCTGATTGGACAGCGAGTGATGATCGCCACATGACAGGTTGCTGGAGGAAACATCACTTCACGTTCACGTCCTCATAAAAACATTTCTAAAGTATCTGCCACAGACACGTGTCTATAAACTCTTAAAGCAAACTGATGATGATGATGATGATGCTTCAGCAGAAGAGAAGAGCTTCACTCATCTCAACACAAACTCAAATAACAATGATAAACACTGAAAAACATCATCAGCTCATCCGTCTGTCTGTCTCAATGAACAAAGAAACATTCATCTTCAATTACACACACGAGCAAACATTCAGCTCACAATCCACACGAAACAAAAAAAGAAATCAATTCTATGACATTTGTAAATATTATTTAAAAGTTCTTTTGACATAATGACAGAAGGACTGTGATACTGGTCTGAGAAAAAGCGTTCTTAAACATTTTTAAAATGATTTTACGAAGCGATATAAACAGAAACTGCACTGAAGAGAAAACTAAAGAATCCAGCAGTGTAACACACATCTGTACAGTGAAAAACTCCACCGTTTGACCGGTTTATAGATATTCCGACTGGAGCTACAATACATGTTCATTTAGAGAAAAACTTCTAGACGCATAAAAAAATATCCCAACGGTGTATTGTGTTCTGTGTGGTGTCAGCGGCCTCATGATGTTCTGTTCTCCTCCTGCACGCTCATCTGAACTTTGCTCCAGATTTCTGAATCTCCCGTCTGCAGAGCTGCCATGTACATGTTTGTGTGCTCACGCAGCCGCTCCAGCTCCGTCTGCGTCCGTCGATTCTGGCGAATTAACTCTTTCGTGCGCAGCGTGATGTCCAACAGTCCCGACTTACTGAGAATATTGTAGGTGTTGCAGAATCGCTTTAACTTGTTGTCCCCAACGCTGGTGGAAATGTCCCGTGATTTGGCCACCCGCGTCTGCGGGGACGGGTCAGGACGGCCGTCTGAGGTTTCGGGTCTCGTGCTGGCTTGCCTCGCACCGTGAAGGGAGCCGTTAGCATCTGCACTAGCGGGAGAGTTGTGGGGAAGGGCAGATGGAGGAGGAGAGTCCGGTACCATTGTGGCGGTCGGGGTGATGGAGGACGCACTGGGCTGCGAGCTGTGCTGACGGTCTTTTTGACTGCAATCCAACTGAGAGGAAGATGAACTCTGTACCGAGGAGCTGCTGCTACTGCCCCCCGTCTGTGGACTGTCTCCAGGGTGAGGGGCAATTTTGGGGTAGGATTTGAGGATGGGGAGGTACTTTTTATGTCGATGACGCTTCAAAGGTGTTCCTTTCGACACCGCAGCGGTTCTTTGAGGGACCATTGGTTGGAGGAAGACCACCTGAGGTTGCTGAACCACTTCGGCGGCTGGACTGAAGCTCCAGGGTTTCAAAGAAGCAGGGTTATCTCCAGACTGCACAGAAACAAGTGAAGTTAAAAGATGATTTGATCTGTAAGACACGGTTCACTGCCATCCTAACACAAAATTCACCAGCTTCTGGATTTGTGTCAATGATAGTGGTGCAACGGATCACAAAACTCACGCTTCGGATAATTTTACGGATTTTAGTTCACGGATCGGATCATTTTTGGGATCAGCTAATGTGAATGCTCATCTTAGTTTTATTATTATAATATCAGCAGTTAAGTTGTGAAAATGTTGTTATAATTGCCTCCAATGTTTCCTCATCTGTAAGTCGCTTTGGATAAAAGCGTCTGCTAAATGACTAAATGTAAATGTAAAATATCCAGAAGATATCAACAGATTAATGAAATGAACTTTAGACCCTCACGACTGCGAGTCTCAAAATGAGAAGATGGATTAGAATATAATGTTTTCTATGAAATGATGACATCCAAAACATTATCCATGATTCGGAAGTTCATAACAGTTGTGAAAATGTTTAAATGTAATACTTCAGTGGTGCATTCACAGCATTGTGAGCGTAGACAAGTTTTATATTTACATTTATTTATTTTGCAGACGCTTTTATCCAAAGCGACTTACAAGTAGGAGAGCACATAAACATTTAGTCAACATGTTAAACAGTAGTGTTAGTTTAGAACGGTTCATATGTGGTTAAAGGATAACTATTGTGAAAAAGAGAACCTTATAGACGTCATTATTAGTCATGTATACAGAGAACATCTTTCTAAGTAATGCGAGAGCAAAAATCAAGGTTACCTTAGGCTTAGTGTAAAACACAAGGGACAGAAACAAAACGAGTAAGTTTTTGGTGGTTTTACCTGTTTCAGAAGAACATTGTTCATGATGATCATGGGTGACAGACCACCGCCCCCCACCACAGAAGCCAGCTGAGAGGACTGTGATCTAGAACCGGCCCCTGTGGACCCCACAGAACACGAGGTGTCGTCTGTGTCCGTCTGATCAACTGCACTCAGATGCTCAGAGCTGGTGTCTGTCAGGACACAAACACACGGGACAGACGGTGATTCACATCGCTCCCTTTCATGAGAGACACGACATAAACACAAAAGAGAGAGAGTCCAAACCTGAGAAGCCTGAGTCCCTCTCAGACTCAGTTCTGTCCATCCGTTTGTCTTTAAACTTGCTCATTGTCCTCATGTGTCCTTCATCCTTTAATTTCCTGCTCATCATCGTCGCCCTCACCTTCATGATACACAAACACTCATGACATCAGAAAAGTGGTGGATCACGTGACTTACCACTGACCCAAAAGGGCTTAACGTCATCTTGATCCTACAAGAACACTTGCGTGCACGCAAAGCCGTACGATAACACTGTGACGTATGATTGAACTACAGAGCTTAGGAATCTACGTCATTGTGCATTGCATTCTGGGCAGTCGGCGCCATGTTCAAGGACATGCTCCGCTGCGTGCACTGACACCAAATAGAAATCACCGGTTAAAAAACAAATATTATATTTATATTATTAACTAATATTTGAGTCCCTTGCAAAGAGCTATATCACAAATGACATTTCAAATGACATGGTGTGAGCACTTGTATATTCAAGCAATCAGAAATTATGAATCTTTAATAATAAATACAAAGTCACATTTGACCAAGTTATTTTTCATTAAAGTCCTAGTGAACTAAAAGGTGACAATGGCTATTTTTTCATGAAATATCGCAGCGTTTATTGTAAATAGTTTATCAATGTGGGTCGTTCTGTGTGTATTAATAATAATAATGTGTGGTCATGAGAGCAGATATGGCAGTTCCTTACACAGCAAGCGTTCTATTCCCATTTTCTAATTAGCACAATGTAATCCGCAGCTATTAGTACAATAAATTAAGTAGTTTACGTAATATTTAAATTTATCTAAAGCTACATTGCCAAAATGAAAAAACATCCAAACTCACGACTGAAGTTTAACTGGTAAAGAAAAGCTTAGGCCGTGTTCACATTTGACAAATGCGGTTTATTAAAAACCTCTTGCAGCGTTGTGGTTACAAAAAGCAGGCGGCAATGTTCAAGGAGCATTTGTGCATGAAGCCAGGCAATAGTGGCCAATTCAGTGTTTCCCACAGGATTTTGACCAACGAATAAGCATATTTGTGACATCATCACGGCGTGTTTGCGTCATGTTAGCGCTTGATATCTGTTTTTCTTCTACTCTCTGATCTGTCTCATAATACTGTATTTTATAACTTAATGCCACCAGCAGTCACTTTAACTGCTGCTTAATCCTGATTTATAAACACAACACCATCGGACAAAATTACAATACAGTACATCTACATTATACATGTGCCTTTTCTCTACAATCTGTTGCTGTATTATGGACGTTGATTTGATTTTAAATGCAGGTGACAGTTAAACACACTCGGACGAGAGCTCGCACACACATGGACCTACATGGTTGATTTATTTGCTGAATGTTATATAAACGGTGGATATAACATCGTTTGAAACTGATAGATGGAGCGGCGGTCCTAGCGCACAAGGTAAGTGAAACTGATGTCTGTGTTTTCTTCGCAATGTGTGCGTTCTTTAGTGTGCGTTGTCTCCGCCCACTTCCGGCACGAAACTGCCGCCATGGTGCTTTTGAAAAGGAAAGCCTAATGCTAATGCTAATGCTAACGCCGGGCTTCAGTGGATCGCAGGAAAGGAGAACCTCCCATCTCTACAAGAAGAGTCTCTCTGCAGCTGTCTTGTGACTGCTGTGACGTAACCAGCCGTATCTCCTCTGTCATTGGTCAGCGGTGAAATAGTTGGAAGTTTTTTCAACCTCTAAAGACGCTCTGCGCTCATGACCTTTGAACCCCCGGTTTGCTCCATAGGGTTATAATAGGCTTGTTTGAGATGCGCCTTGCCTCGCCTGAAATATAGGCGAGAGTAGGCGGCTACAGTGAGGGGAGGAGTGAAAAAAAGTGCAGGCAAGCCGGACACTTCCTGAATCTCGCTGTGTTGTGGACTGCAAACGTCAACAATGGAAGAGATCGCGTTCGCGTTCTTTATCGCAGACGAAGTTGATGCAGTTGAAATACCACTGTTTTTACACGAAGATGGTTATGATGAGGAGAATCACCGAAGGTGAACAGTGCTCATTACTTAAAATGGCTTATTCAGTAAATGGTAGGGATATAAATCTATCTGATCTAGAGTGGTATTGCAACTTGCATCTAATGAAATTAATGTCGAGTAAAAAATAAACAGTCCTGACTGCAGATAATTCAGCACCAAAGAAAATTGTTTTTATTATTATTGAAGTTATTTGGGTGAACTATCCCTTTTTTACATGACAAATATTCCATATAAATATATTACACAATTGTTTGTCACCTTAATGTAAGTTTCAATTCATGTTTAATGATTAGGAAAAGTGTGTGCTGCAAATTATTCTTAAAAAATAATATGAAACAACAACACATTCTAAATTAAGAAATGAGCATGTGTGGGTTTTGTTTATTGCACTCATGGAATCAGACATATCCAAATAAAGATATCGGATAAAAACACAAACATGAGGCCTAATTGTAAAACAGTCACATTAGATGTTTGCATGTATTGATGGATTGACTAATTTATTTAATGGAATAATGTTGTACAAAAATGTCAATGTATAAAGAGAATACACATCTCTCAATAAAGAGAACATTAAAACAAACAGGACTTCACTTCATACCAAGAAAATAAAAATAAAACATGTCCTAATTACTAAGTACTATAGAAAAAGTAAATCGTATTAGGCTATAGGTAATGGACTTCTTAGAATTAAGGGGAAAAAAATATCAGCTGACATTCTCAGCCAATGAGCACGAAGCTGTGTCGTCAGTCAGTCGTTTCCCATCATGCTTTTGAGTAGCGCAGTCGGTGGAGAGCAACTGCGCTCGACTGCTCAATCCGACACAGCCGCCTCGCTGTCGCGAGAGTTTTTGGGCACACGTCAGCATGAGGTCAGAGCAAGGCGGACGTAACTCGGACACTTTTCTAACCGGCATGCAGCTCACGGTGATCACCGGTGATCGGTTCTGCGCAGATTTTGTTCATCTCAAACAAGCCTATTGTAATTCTGACGCTAGTCAAGCGTGAACAACCACCCCGAGAAACACAAACACTTGCTGCTCGCGCTGCGACTTCATCGCGTCGGTTTACCTTGATCTGTTTGCGTCACGTCCCACAGTTACACGGTGCTGAACACGAGACCACAGCGGGATTCATTCCACACCCGTCTCCCGCGAGCCCGCATCTGGACAACGGTCATTCCGTCGAGCCGAGCGCTTCGTTTATTAATTCTCGAAGTCTTTACGTTATTAATGTTAATATGAAATGTAAGAACTATGCTGTTAAATGTACGTTGCGCTTGTTTTGTCCACACTGTTGACTGATGTCACTGTTCCAGGGTTGTGGCTAGAATGGATTGACCTCTCAACCGTCCAATCACTGAGCATTAATGGAACCTCCAGCCTATCCATGTCGTGGGGGAGGGCGCAGAACGTGTTGTTGGTGTCGTGAGTAGCTGCGCAGCTCGGTCGCAGTATGACATCACAATAGCGCGAGAGCGATGCGCACACACAGCTTTTGAATGGCTCTCGCGGTACTGTGATGTTTTCAAGGGGCGGGCCTTTCCCATTAGATCAAACTGCTATTGGTTATCGCCCGAGTATGAAGCTATAAAATAGGCTTGTGTGAGATGCGCCTGTAATGTATGTGAGAGGAGGCGGCTGCAGTATATGGGGGGAGGAGTCAAAAAAGACCTTTGAAGTCGGACACTTCGTGAATCTCGCTGTTTTGTCGCCTGTAAACGTGAACAATGGAGGAGATCGCGGTCGCGTTTTTTATCGCAGACGAAGTGGATGTAATCGAAATACCACTGTTTTTACATGAAGATGCTTACAATAATAATCACTGAATGTACTGTGAAATAATGTCCAAATAAACAGCTCACACATGTAAGACATTTTCAAGGATTGTATAAACAAATGGTAAATTAAGTAAATAACAAGAAGATTTTGAGAGACAGAGGTCATAACAAAGGTTTGTCATATTTAATAACAAGCAGGTTTCTGCCACCATTTCACGTCCATAGTATTTTTCCATACCATACAAGTCAAAGCTGTATTGTAGCAAACATTCTTCAGAATTTCTTCCCTTGTTTTAAGACCCAGACACTTCTCAGATGAAACCACACATAGATGAGGCATAATGACTAAACAGTCCATTTAGATATGTATTGATTTATTAATTCACACAAACATACAATAGAATAAAGTGAAAATTACAACAAGGAAGAATTCTAATGATGAGAAATATAAAATAAACGCATGTCCCAATTCTTAACTTCACTAGGCGTGTTTTGTTTTTGTTTAGTTTGCATGTAAATATAAATTAATAGATGCGTAATTTAATTCTTAGAATGAAGAGAAAATGCATCAGTTGACATTCTCAGCCAATGAGCTTGAAGCTGTGTCGTCACTCAGTCGTTTCCCATCATGCTTTTGAATAGCGCAGTCGGAGGAGAGTAACTGCGCTCGACTGCTCAATCCGACACAGCCGTCGCGAGAGCTTCTTGGCACACGTCAGCATGACATCAGAGCAAGGCGGACGTAACTCGGACACTTTTCTAACCGGCATGCATCTCGCGGTGATCACCGGTGATCGGTTCTGCGCAGATTTTGCTCATCTCAAACAAGTCTAATGTGACTGTAGCGAGACTTGAGGACGTCGTGTTCAGCCGCAGCGTGACGTCAGAGAGCTCCTCGTGTGTTCGAGTATAAAATGTATTTATTTACTTTAAAAGTGACACGTGCCCGTTTCGATAAGTAGGTTCAGCCAACACGGAGTTAAAATGTGAAATCTGTGTTGATTTTATTTGATTACCCCTGACCGTCAAAAACAAAAACCAATGGATGAAGCACAGCATCATAAATCACAAACTTAAAACTAAAAAGAAAAATGTTCAGGACTGTGACATCTTTATTTAGTGAACTAAATGATGACTTGTGTGAAACAAACCTAAAATCACTTGTTCACTTCCATTAAAAGCAGCAGAACATCAATGAAATATAAAGTACTAGATAACATCACAGCAGGTCTGTTTCATATTTCATCATCACTGAGAGCTGAGGGCTTTTACCTTCAACTGACGCTTCAAATATTCTTAATAATCTGAGGAAAAGATCCCAAAAGCCATAAAAATAAACAAACATTTCTCACGTTTTATTCATCATGGAACATAAGAATGAAAGACAACTAAACAAGCTGTACGTGTCTTTGATTCTTACAGATAAATGTGTTTCTACACTAGAGAGCAGCCGAGAGTTACTGACACACATGTCATCAGTGTCCTGTTCGGCCTCTTCTTCTTCTTCCTCTTCTTCTTCTTCTGCGTTGACCCCGGCCCGTTTGTCTCATTTTACTGATAAATAAAGGAAACAGCAGTTATTGTATTTGTGACTTAGAAATGAATGAATGAATGAATGAATACTCACGGCTGAGTTCTCCAGGGGTGTCGTCTGGGCCTAAAGGTCCGAACGTAAGTTAAGATAAAGGAATTTTAAAAAGCAAAAGAAAAGTGTTGAGCTGAGAAATGCTGTCAGTGATGTCATACAGTACCTGCATTCACAGGCGTGATGCTCCTGAAAGGACAGAAGCACATATTCTCTGTTTCTGTCTGCCGGAGTTATTCTCAACAGCTGAACACAAACAACACAAGCATCAGCATCTAAACTGTGTGTATTTATTCAATACATCTTAAGTCATGCGCTGTATGGCTAAATGAAAAATGTGCCTGTGACGGATGATTTTGACACTATTGCATTTTAAAGTAAGTGAAAAGTTTTCTGGCTTTAGGAGAGCAGGCTGGGATTAAAGATGACAAGGATATTTACTGAGCGATGTGATGGTGCTCTTGCCTGAATGGTGATGTTATGTGTTCTGCTGGGGTAACACGCCAGTTTGTCATCATTACAGCAGCCGGAGCAGCGAAGCAGAGGAACACATCCGGGACTGTAGATGTGCTCCACACCTCCAGGATACTCCTGATCCACGTCCACCAGCCGCTGCATGGCACTGCACAGACTGCGACCCCACGCCTCGTGAAACAGCATCACTGCAGACAAACACACAATGACCAACAACTGTGTGTGTGTGTGTGTGTGTGCAGGAGCAGCCGAACCCCATCGTCTTCTTTATGTGAGGCTTTGAGGTCCAGAGGACAAATCTTACAGGGGTCACAGAAACTAGACACGTCTCTAGGTTGAGAGTCCTTGAGTAGCTCAGACTGAAGGTGGCGCTCTAAAGTTAATTGGCAGCCTCTACAATCATATACACTTTACTGGGTAATATTATGGTGTTTGAATATTTTGGATGTAAGAAAACTAAGAAGAGGACAACAAAGTTACATAAGCACACAGGGAATAAGTTATTATATAAAACAATCACAATGATATTATTTACAGGCTGCTATATCACTGAATGTTTGTATAATTTTTAGAATTCATCTTTAATTGGTTGTTTTGCGATTTGGTTTTCTGGATATTCACAAGTGCACAATTAAACTGAAGGAATGTAATGTCACTTCTGTTTGATCACATAAACAGACGAGCAATTTATTGAAAATTATATAAAATGACTCTTAAATATGAATCGCTCATAATTGTGAACAACCACAACAAGCAGTTTGATATAGATATACTGTATAATACAGTGTGATGACTTTTTCAAATAAACTCACTTTTGTTGAATTAGAAACATGTTTTTTTCCAGCCTCACCGGATCCCCACCACCTACTTACACCCACATTAAAATCCTCTCATGACACAGTTTTGTTACCTGCAAACTCCTATGTTGTTTATTGAATTATATTGGTTTGATTTAATTTGTAAGTCCATTGTTTTTCATAACAGTGTGCAGTAGTAGACACTAAATATTATGAAATATTTTGTATATTATTGGGCCCCCCAGTTTGGGAACCACTGACATAACGTAAAATCCAGCAGGCCAGACTCTTGTCTGTGGTCCACTTCCATTTCTCACCATCAACTGCTGTTCCTGCTGTTTAGAGCCGTTCATAAGTAAAAATGTTAGCATCATATTTTGATTTGAAGTGTTTAGTCCACACGAGTCCCTTCAGACTCATTTAAACCTTTGCTGTCAAATGTGTGTAAAGCTAAAACACAATGTTGCAACGTAGAGAACCCATGACAGAAAAAAGGGCTCAAAAAGATCACAAAGAAATGGATTTAAATAGATTTACCTTTAGAGTGGGAATTGCCAAGAATGATAGAAACCTGTCAAAAAGGAATTGAAGGAAACTTTAAAGTCATTACTGTGAAATGGTAATTGACAAAAGAAAAGCTGACACTTTGAAGTGTATTTCAATTTGTACAAGCAACTTGTCTGTCTGCAAAACCTTATTGTTATAGATCCATCGGGCATTTTATGATCAAACTTTATATTATGTGTTAGTTTCGGTCTCGTGTATCACTTCTATTTGTATGTGTGAACGTAAACCTTCACACATACTGATAAAACATACGGCTTCAATGTATTGTAAATTGCAAAATGTGTAAATGTAATATGAGCAACATGGATTTCTGATGGTTCAGACCTTCATATTGAACTTTCACAGCTTTCTTGGCTAAGGCCCGCCCAAGAGGCCATTCGACTGACAGGTAAAGCAACCAATCACGTCCCGTTTTGTGCCACGTCATGTTAAGAGGTGTGGAAAAGTTAACAGCAACAAAATTATTATAAGTTTATACCGTGAACTCGCATATTTTTAAGAATGAAGCATTTAGTCGATTGATGAATTCTCATAGCAACCGTTGTAAACACGACAGCTTACTTTAAATCAGACGGCTTCGTGTTGTTTCCAGACGGACCGTTAAAGAACACGACACGCACGTCTCCTTTAACTTCCATTGATACGCTTGTGAATGCGACAGACCGGAAATACAAGCTTCTGCTCTGAAGATGTGTGCGACCAGATAGATTCGTCACACCGCGACCTTTCTCTCGTCAGGTCATGACCCTTCATTCTTGCACTAATTTCCTGATATCCTGCTCCCCGCCCATATCGCAGCTGTTCATGGATGTCTGAATGTTTTACATGAGCACTGAAATCCTCTTAACAGCCGAAAATGGCTGAAATGAAGACTCAAGGCGGTTCTTGCTACAGAATGAGATTGTGCCGTTGTCTTTGTGCACTGAGCCGAATCTGGCGCCCGTCCATTGTTGGGAGGTTTTCACATCTACACGTAGGAGCTGCTGTACAATAATTAGGGCGCATGGGCTCTCAGATCTCTATAAGAAGGGCAGAGAGGGGGACAATACTAACTTTAGCCAAGAGACGTGCAGTCCTCTAATGAGCAGCTTTTTACTTCAGAGTTCTTTATTAATGAGTCACATACAGCTACAGTCACCATTCAAGGAAGAGTTTACCACAATATGTCATTATTAACCTTTATGTTCTCAAACTCGATAGCTGGAGGAACAAAACATTAAAATAGACAGCTTGTTGGTATTGACTGCATTTGAGAATGCAATGAAGAAACAAACAAAAGAGCCGTTTATAGCAAATAAATGAGTCTTAATCTTCGCTTAACTAATTGCTTCATTATGACTGAGTCCTTCAGTTGATTGTTTTATGGATGTAAACTAATCAGACAACCAAAGGAACCTGGAAGAATAGGCCAAATCAACCTCACACGTACAAACAACCAATGTCTAGATCCATAACAATCATCAATGCAAGAAGAAGAAGAAGAAGAAGAAGAAGAGTACCTGTACCAGTAGAATGTAGAGTAGAAATACAGCCAGCGGTGAAAAACTGACAGATCTATTCATGACGAACTGCTGGAAGAATGCAGTAAAGCGTCTCCTCGCAATGTTAATCCACTGCAGCGACAAACCCCTCAAAGTCCAGTGCATTTTCTTCAATCAACTAGTAATCTGCCCGTTAATGAGTCAAGACTGAAATGAAAACTCTTACTCCATAAGACACATAACACCGGCAGAAACCATTCCAAGCTTGTTGGTTTCTCAACGTTCTTGTTTGGCAGTAGTTTTAAGGTTCTGGTCTTTGTTTGGAGTGAGTTAGCATCACTGAAGCCCACAGCCTCCGCTCAGGCAGAACACTGAGGATTTCTGGGTCATCAGACTGACATCATGAAGTGCTGCTATAGCTCAGATAGAGGTCAAAGGAAATCATGGGGACAAAACTATATGAAACTTACATTTAGTACACAGATGGTTTGTCACAGGCAGTGGTCAACTTCTGTACATGGGCAACACCAACCAGTAACCTAATAATAATAATATCATGCACATGCTATTAGATTTGTTTCACAACTTTGTTTTGAGTTTGTAGTTGGTTTTAGCAACGCAACTGACAACCACTACTTTCAATTCAAATTTCAGTCTGCAAATATGCTTGCAGTAAATACACTTGCAATGTAAAAATACAAAATATTTACAACGCCTTTATTTATTGGCCTAACCCTTAACTGCAATGGGACTGTTGTGTTTGGAATATCTCAAAAGGATCGTTATGACCACTTTTGCCACACCTTATCAATGTCCGGTGGCTTGGGAAAATCTACCTGCCAACTAAAGTCTTTAAATAGCACTGGAATATTGGTGGCAAAAGCCAACAAAACATATGGGACCATTGCGTTTATACCAAAAATCATTAGGATATTAAGTCATGTTACACAAAGATATTTGATTAATTTCAATTGAAAGCTGTATTTGCTCCAGTTGATGCAAAAATAATGATGGACCACAATATACAACTGTATTTCTATTGACATTAAAAAGGATTAATGTATAAGCATGCAAATTAATTCAGCCTAACAGTCGTGTGTTTAGTCTCATAAATTCTGTAAATGGTCAGTCAGAAGTCTCACATCCTTGATCAATTATCACAGTTTTCCAGACCTGCTGGAAGCGAGTTCGCAACGGATAAGTTTGTGAAATGGAATAAATAGAAAACCGGAAATTCTGTACCAGCAGATAAAACGAAGTAGGCAGTGGACAAAGCTTACCTGTAGCTCAGTGGTTAGAGCATGGTGCTAGCAACGCTAAGGTCATGGGTTCAATCCCGAGGATTTCACATACATGGATACAACTGTATAATATAATGCAAGTCGCACGGGATAAAAGCATCTGCCAAACATGTAAATGGAAAGCGTATTACCATTTTGCATTTTGTTGGGAAAGGTGGGGATCGGTACACTTCCCTGGGGAATGGTAGAAAAAGTTTGTGATAAATTGATTCTGCACACAACAGCTAGACATTAAAACCACAAAATGCCATTTTTAACAGCCATGCACAAATTCAGTATAATCAATTTGGTAAAATTAAATATTTCTTGGTAACTTTCTGATTTACATTTAAGTTGTACAAACTTGTGCCTATGAATGTTTTTTTCCCTAAAGAAAAAGACTTAAATTTAAGTGGTCGTGTTGATCCGAGCAGATGCCAGGCTGACATGTCACAGTGGATGTGAATTTAAAGTGTTGTTTAATCACTGACACAATGCAGTGAAATGAGTCAGAAAAACAATTTCTTCCCCTTAATGTTGGGGTCAACATTTACCAACAAACGTATCTCCTCTGCGGCAGAAATTCATAAAGGTGTGAAATGACTGTAGGGCAACCATATGACAATTTTAGATGAACTCACAAACTATTCTGCACGAAACCAAGTATGTGACCTGGTCACACTACGTTGGGCCGTATAGCTTAAAACCACCAGTTATAAAGCGGTTTAAGAGCACATGTCTTAACTGTCAACCTTCTGCAGTTCTCTTTAAAACCAGCTCTTTATCTCAAACTTCAACGGTCATTGTGGAAAACTCCTGAAAAATGCCATGGCGTAAACAAATGCTGACAACAGGCAGAGTCTAATAACTTTATTAAAATCAGCAAGTCAATTTAAATCAAAGAAAACTCCTCCACTGGAAACCACGGTTTCTTCACTCCTTTTTCCAGCAACAGCTCTCCCAGGGACACAAGAGTCAGAAGATAAAACTGATGTCTTTTGACGTTGTACACAAGCCAAAGTGAAAAACCTACTTTTCCTGGCACAGCTCTGCTCACAGGAACCAGAAGCAGGGTGGCACACCGCAGTACTACAGTGAATATAGATCTGACCAAAAAAAAATGATCAGCTTAACCAACAAATACAAGGCAATTTAGAGGATTCGAAAAGCTGTAAGGAAATCATACGGTCTCCTGGAGAGGGGCCAGTGATGATGGATCAACAAACGTGAACATCTTCACAACAAAGCGCTTGTAGTGGGTTGGGAACTGAAGACCAGATGAGCCAACTACAGGAACCAGTGCGGTCAGGTAACGGTCATCCTGGTAAGGACATCTAAAACAGAAGTGACAGTCAGGACTCGTTCAAAGCATCTGGACAAATGCTTGGGATTCTACTCACCCATCAACTAGAAGATCCCACTGGGGCAGACTGAGAGGACTAGGGGTTGATGTCGCCCAACAGTGTCCCAACATCAGGACAAGATTGGGGTCAGTCCGCTCCAAAATGCGCACCTCAACATACACAGGATCTCGCAGGACTTTTGTGACTGGATACTCATCCTCACCGTAGTAGGACGTGTACGCCTCATCTCCGGAGGAACACTTACTGTTACAGCTAGAGTTTGAGACCAGAGCTACTAGTACCATTCCTCTTGAGAAGCATTTTTTAAAGACAAGCACATGTGTACCTTCTGCACAGCCTTTAGTGACACATTGGCCATTTGCCAGTCTAAGCTCAACCCTGAGGGGTCCAGGAGCAGCTACAGGTGGAGGTGGAACGGTGTTGACCTCCACAACCAGAGCTTCCACAGCAGTAGCAGAGTATCTACACTGGAAGCTGGCTTCTTACATCCGTTCAAGGAGTCACAGTCCTGAGCGAAAACAGACGACCTACTCAAATTGACTGTCCCTTGTGATGGAGCCAAGAGGTCCAATCCCCACTTCATAGGATGAAGTTATTCTGTTCTCATACACCACATAACCATTTTCCTTCTGCAAGCAAAACACCATTGACATCAAATTGCTTCAGACATTCAAATCGTGAACAGCATACGCACCATCATGCTGGTGCCACAGGCGGTGACTGGAAACTCGTATATGGCAAACGATGGCCTGGAACCAACAGGACCACAAGGTGCTTTATTTCCACCCAGCAGATGGACCGTGTCCAGACTCAGACGAGGCAGAGTGACATCTCTAGCCACCACCAGCACAAACTGACCATCTCTTAGACACTGGACCGTCACTAATGACAGAGGAAGTTATCAGGAATCAGATTGGCAAAAAACATTTCACTGGCCGAACGCCTTTACCTGACATCCCATAATAACACTGCTGTCCATTAATGCAACAGTTTATAGCTTCACACTCGGCACCACTGATACCAGGTTGTCCACACTGGATCTGCTCATAATCAGCCACAGCACACTTGTCAAGAGGTTCTGACTGCACCACTGGCTTCTGAAGAGGACACTTCTGAGAAAACTGTTGTTCGGTTTGCTGGTAGACTGGAGATTGAGGCTCCTGGGGAAAATTACTAAACTGAGGCACGGCATGACAGAAAGCACAACACCACACATAACAGGCTAAAACCTGCCCCATAAACCAAGTTTTGGCCATTGTTCCAGAATTTAGCACACCACTGAAGCTCTGCCCTTTAATCTTTATATAATTGCAAAGTTCAGCTCATTAACAACACACTCATTCTGTTTAATTAACAATCATGGATCTCCAGACTTGCACAAGTGCTTGCAAGCTGTCCATTATTTTTTCCTCAAGATTTAAGCTCCTTCTCTTGCTATATGGTGAAAGTTTTATGTTATTATATAAAAATGAAACAAGCAGGTATGTGGAAGCTAAAGCTGTGTGCACTCTTAATAATATTGGCCGAAGTATTGTGATCTGAGAATCTGCAGTGCATGTTGGCCTTCAACCGTAAGTTCCAACAGTGTCAGAAACACAGTGCCGCAGTCATTAATGTAAACGCTCCACAAGGTTAAATCTTTACAGCCTGGTTCACAGCAATATGTCAAATTTGACCTCTGTCTAAGAAGGGAACATGTTTCCTAAGCCCTCTTAAAGGGACAGTACACCCAATGATTATTCTGTCATCATTTGCTCAACCTCAGATTGTTAGAAACCTGTATTCATGTATTTGTTTTGTCGAACACACAGGAAGATTTTTGTAAGAATTTTAGACCTCATCCCCATTGACTGCCATAGTAGGGAAATTAAATACAGTGGGAGTTGATGGGGGATTAGATTTAACACTCTTACATATATCTTCCTGTGTGTTCAGCAAAACAAATACATGAATAAAGGTTTGGAACAATCTAAAGTTGAGCAAATGGTGACAGAATAATCATCTTTGGGTGAACTGTCCCTTTAAATCTTCATTCAAGCAGAACCGAAGTGTAAAGACGGATCTACTTCCTTCAACTTTTATCATATATAGAGCATGACAGCATTGAAGCATTTAAAGTTCATGGTTCTGAAAAAACACAACAGAAGATTAGATCATAGAGTGGCTTTGGAACATTTGTTTATTTACATACCAAATAAATACACACAAATCTTTTTAACTCTTAGTAGACAAATGCATGGAACTGTGAGTTAGTTGGTGGTCTTAACACATATTGGCCTTCCATGTTGTACATCCTTGCTTCAAAAATATGACCGAAATAGTTAATATCAGATAACGTCCCGTTCAGAAACAGAATTTACTAATTTCTGTTTTACGACCACGGCTACATTTACAAGCACGCGTTTATACGAAGATGATGTCATCTCTGCGACTGCCCTCTGGTGGACTTGTTTTCTTTACATTTAGGACAATACACAAACCTGACAGACTTCAGAGAACAGAACAAGACAGACACATTTCTGTGAGCGGTCTCTCTGAATAAGCAGGTTATATATGTGTGCAGTTCTATGAGATGATGTGGTTCACTTCTCAGTGGAGAAAGCTCTCTTCATGAGTGGGGGGGGCGTCTTTCCCGCCTCATACACTGAATCCGGTGGGGGGCTGCTGAGACAGCACCAGTCTGGTATACGGCCAGTGTGGTTGTAGTAGTCTCTGGACACAGAGCGACTGCCCAAGATGTCCTGCAACGCTCCAAATATTGCACCTACAAGCAAAGAACAATCACCACTGACGTCAGTTCATAAGACCAGAATAAAACAGGGGTTAGAGCGGTTGAAACGCTGGTATGTGACGTGGTACCTCCTAACCAGGCGGTGCAGTTGGGTTTGGCGGGTGGGTTGTGGATACGGAAGCTCTTGGTAGCCAGGGCGTGGCAGTACTTGGGTTTTTCCACCAGCGAGCGGATCTCAGCCAAGAGTCGATGCAGGAACCCCGGCAGCATGGCGGTCCCACCGATTATCACCAGATTCTCTGACAGAACCTTGCGCGTGTCAATGGGACACTGGTGAGAAACAAAGGCAAAAACACCTCATGACGCTGCAGGGGCTCATTACAGTCTCATCCTAGCCCAGGACATTTCCCACCACAGATTTTCTACCTTAACCAAAGCATCGAGCAGCAGAGTGGCGATAGATTTCTCTTCATTATCCTGCTCAAACAACATCTCAGCCACACCGTCTCTGAAAAGAGAGAGAGAGACTACCGCTTAACAAGAGGACACAATGTGAGACACTAAAACACTCTCAGTCTAAAGATGACATGAAGGTATTTGTTTACCTAATGAGACCCTTGACGTGTAGAATCTTCTGGCCATCTAATGGATATTCCACATCGGGTGGAGGTGCAGGTCTCTGATGGACAAATGAGATTCTGATCTTTAATAAAATCCCAAATCAAGTTGATGCTTAAAAATGATAAAAAAAAACACTTGTCGAATGTTTGGACACTTGTGCACATTTTACAGAAGAACGGCACAAACATGAAAAGAACGCAAATAGACATCTAACATTCTTCTTAAAGTGGAATGTGCTCAGCCTTAAGTGAAACATCTTTGTTATATTCAGAATATTCAGTCTCTGACATGTGACTATGCTACGTATAAACCGTAGAAAGATTGTTTGATTGCTACTGAATTTATGTGATGAACATCTGAAAGCGTGACCTCTGACCTCAGCTGATCCATCCATGTTAAATTTGGCCTCCTGGATCTTCAGGCCTCCGTTAAGATCACTGACAAAACACGTCCTCACTGAACACAGACATAGAAAAACAAAGTTAGAACAACGACCCGAGCATGACACATAATTGAACTGATGAATGACGTACCTTTGATGTCCTCCACGACATCCTCTGAAATAAAGCCTGTGACGTAAAAAAACAACACACAGGTTCTGGATCAGCACAATGTTTGATCTGGATGGATGGGTATAAATGTGAAGTGTGAGAGCACGAGACCGTCCTACTTCTGTCAGTGGGCAGCCGGAGACCTGCGCCTGCGTCCACCGTACACTGCTCACACAACAGACTGCGCAGCTCCCTGCACCACACAAACAACAACATCAGACGATACAGCACAAGACAAGAGTCTGCAGTGACAACACATGTGATGTGAACGTACTTATGAAGAGCTTGTCCTCCCAGTGGAAGTGCTTCCCAAGCGGATAAGATGGGAATTCCTTCATAAATCTAATTCACTGTTAAGTTAACTTCAACCCAATCACAAAATGTTTAACATGACGGCTTCGGCTGTAAACTGCAAAAACACTCTCAAACCAAACTTCCACTGTGTTTGTACTTTAAAGTGAAATGCGATTAAACTCGCAGCCGTCTCTGAACATTAATAATTGAATATAAACACAAACATCAGCATGAAGCAGCCATTGTTACGTGATAAAAAGATTTAACATTATTGCTTTAAAATTCATTAACCAACATTAGATTCAAGTGAGAAATCAGTCTAGATGTTGGATTTTGTCGACAGCAGACTGTCGTAAGGATCCAGGTAAGACCAGAGTCTCTGTGTAGCCACAATCCATAACCAGAGCAGACTGAACACCTAAAGTCATGATGGACATCAGATGACTGGGAGCAAACACAAGCGATGGCACCTACAGAGGACACACACTCACATGATCATTTCATATAGAAACAAACGGCTGTGCTTGAGACACTGAGCTGGAGGGAGAATACTGCACCTCAAAATGTTTGAAGAAAACTTTGGAAAGAGTCTCTCTGAAGTGTGAAGGGCAGAGGATGGATTCAATGATCACCACACGCCGGTCACGAGGATTCACCAGCAAATGCCTGAAGTCAGAAACGAATGTAAGTCCATCAGGAGTTCAGCACAAGAGCTACAGAATCTCTCTCTCACCTGAAGTACAGCAGGTGAATAAACTCCTTCAGAACATTGTACAACTCCTCCGTGTTGATGTTGTATTGAACAACTCGCACAGCCTGTGCATTAAGAGCGAAACATGTGTGTAACATTATATATATACACACATCATAACAACAGACACTAGCAGATCCTCACCTCTTGTGATCCAGGCCGTTTCATTTCACTGGGAAGAATGAACCGTGGCCCTGTTTCCCCGGCAAAACCACATCTAGACGAAACACAATCAATCCAAACATTAGAAATGTGCGCAGGCATCAAAACATCCATATATACTGTCAGTCATACGCTCATAAATAAGGTCCACCATACAGCCTTAGCGTGTCTCTACTAACCCTTCAGCACCTGCGTGTTTATATTTACACATGAAGAAAAGAAAACATTTCATTTCGTGAGCGAACAAACAGCTGTTCTTCATGTGTTTAGCAGTGAAGCTAACAGCTAAGTGTCAACATCAGTCGCTTACTTTGTGTAGGCGGCTCCTATATCAATAACCACCGCTGTTTTCTCTCCACCGCTGCCTAATCCTTCAAACAGAGGCATTATTATCAATGTATATGAACACTATTACAAATGATTTATGTTTCAACAGCGCAGAGCATCACAAACAGGGCGTGTCGAGGCTGCACGGGTCCTTCACACAGCCACCGCTGGCTGCCCTGCGTGTGCCTGAATGAAAATCAACGCGCCAAAAAACTATACTCTGAAATTCCCCCAAAAAATATTTTGCACGATCATTACAACTGATCATATCGTTCTTGTTTTTCGATAATATTGATAAATATGATTAAATATGAAATGAAGTACGGGGAAAATGCTGGCCACAGGGCTGCGCTGGAAACTAAATGACGTCATTTAATTGTAGCTAAAATCATCAACAGGTCCCTATACCTACAAATCTACTGAACGAGATGCTCCCAGACATTATAGATCCTCAATATTAACTCATCTGCCTGATAGCACACATACATCTGGCTTACGTATATTTTACATCTACAATACATCGTTTGCTCATCTGCAATACGTCTCGGAGACGTCTGCTGTCAGACCTCATATATATACATCTGTAACATATCTATAAGGTGTATGATTTAGAATGTATGTAAAGCTGCTCTTTCTGAGATGTTTAGCACATGTTTTTACGCAGCAGATGTTTCCAGATCTTTAGCAGACGTATTGCAGACGTCTCAGAGACGTATTGCAGATGAGCAAACTATGTATTGTAGATGTCTTAGCTGTAAATGCAGACGTCAAATAGATGTAAACCAGATGGATTGTGCTATCTGGGCTCTCACACTAGGACATGTGCCTAAAGCATATAAGGTGGCTGTTCAAGAATATAAGGCCCGTTGTCACAAAAAACATTTCGACCCTGGATAACTAGTTAACTACAGACCTATATTAATCTTGCATATACTACAATATCATATTATAAATATTTTGAATCTTTAGGTGTCTCTAGTTAGATCAACCGGAACCAGGAACACTTCCAATATCAACTCATGTATTTTGTGCATCAAAGAGTGCAGAACAGTCCTCTACTCTCAGCCAGTCTTGTCTAAGCAGGCAGGACACAGTTCATGGCCATTCCTGACAAAAGCTGTGATGATAGAGCTGTGTTTCAGTGTTTTGTATGTAAGTGTGCTGGAATCTGTGTGTCTTCTGTATTTTCACCTTTTTGGTTTGACTTGTATAACTTTATATGTTTTGCTTATAGTCAATGTTTCTTGTACAGCTGCTTTGTGATAATGAAAATTTTAAAAAGTGCTATATAAATAAAATAGACCTGACTATGTAATTTAATACCTTATATAGTTTTTAGTTGTTAACCTAAAAATAATATTTATTGTAGGCTTACATATTACTGTTTTATAAGTCATGTTTGTAAATCATGCTGTATTCTATAGGCTACTACACAAATATTATAGTATTGTACAAAACATTAGAAATAATTTTATAATTAAGCACAATTCAAATATAATAATATGTCCATATATTCTTTGTCACGGACAGAGGACCCAGGTGCAGACAGCGGGTAACAAGGGGTTAACATATTTAATAAATAATAACAAAGACCCACGTGGGGGTGACATAACAAAACATGGGTACAATAACAAGACAGGATTAAAACTACCTACACTTAAACAAGACTAATATAAACATGAACATCAAAACTACACTAAACTAGACTAACAAGACACAGGAACTCACCACACAAATCAAAATGAACCAGCACGAGACAGAAGACACAAGGGCATTAAATAAGGGAGCAAATCAAGAGGGGAACAGGTGTAGGGCATGAATCCATAACGAGAGGATGGGAACAGAGACGAGACGGGAGAGAGTGTATGGAAGGCCATAAGAACAATAATTGCCTCTCTCCACATTAAACATGAGGTTCTGTCATGATCCTGCCACTAAACCAAGAGAAACATGACATGATGCAGCAGAATCATCACACTTATGTTTTATTGTGTGTGTTTGCTGTATTTTTTAAGTGAATGTGTCTTAAATTAATACAAACCGACTGAAATTTGATAGATATTAATTTTAATGCAAAATAAAAAACATGATTGTGGAATAAAAAAAACGGGGATATCTCATTCTGGAACCAAACTCTTCACACACACACACACACACGCACGCACGCACGCACGCACATATATATATATATATATAAGATACAAGAAGCCACATTCATTTTGTTTTTGTTGAATGTTTTTCTTCATAATTGAAGCTTTACTGCGGTCATGAGAAGACAGACGCGCGCGCAGCAGACTGAGACCCGTGACTGCGCATCTGCTGTCTGCACATGAGAAACTTCTGCGTAATGTCAGCTGACGCAGGATAATAACACAGACACCTCATCTCAAAATAACACAGACATCTTGAGAATAACACAGACATCTTGAGACTCAGCTCAGTGTTGGAGATGAGAGCTGCGCAACATTCATGCACAGCAGGTAAGAATGTGTCATGTCATGTATAAACGTCAAGTTATTTTCCTTTAATTCATTCAGTATTAAAGTTGAATCGGTAGTTAATCAATGTTTGTGTGTGTGTTTGTTGTGCACATGAAGCCATCACACACACACACACATTACGCATCGTTACCGTGTGTTAATGACTCGCGCGAGCTGATAGATTCTCATCATCATCATCATCATCATCATCATCATCATCATCATCTCGTTCATAACTGCAGGGAGAAAATGTTATAACGCATTTCCTTCATTGCGAGGTGAAAGATACCAGAATGTGTGATGGATTGTGTTTTAGGGCGCAGTGAGCTGTGCTCTATTTTTAGACACTGGCAGTGAATTGCAGTGCTGTGTTGAGTCAGGTTACTCCTGCAGAACACACAAACACATTCAATCATTCAAATATGTGAAGAGAACAAAACAACAGCCAAACATGAAGAAGACTCCGGCACCAAACATTCCCTTGAACAATCTCAGCAAAAGAATTGATTTGAAAACATCACTAAACTGCTAAATGTTGCGATTTAAGATCTTATGTTCATATAAAACATTGTCAACTTGTGCTTGTACAGAAAGTGTGCTCCGGCGTTTGGGATCTGGTCACATATAACTTTGGTTTTGGTGACGGATGCACCATGTTGACCGGTGCGGCGCTCCAGAGTCTCGTGTTGGCAGCGGTTTGGGCCGTCCCGCTCAGAAACATCACTTCATCAGAGGACAGAAGAACACAATCAAACACGCCGTCACCTTCTCTTGAGCCCAAGAGCACGAGAGCTTCGGTCTTCTATCCTGAAATCTCTTCTGAGCGTTCGCTCTCCTCCTCCGTCAGCAGCCATGTTCATGACGGGTCGGGTGGCGTGACGGCTGTAGATGATGAGGACAGAACGCTCCGCTGGGACTCTTCATATCACACACGGACAGCAGACGGACAGCGGAACAAAGCCCTTCCAGAAGAATCTCTCTCTGAGACGGAGCGCTCTCCATCATCTGACCGACCCTCAGAGGCCAGAGACGAGAACACACCTGAACCAGAGGAGACATCTCTGAACATCAGTCTCCTCACGTCCGTCTCTGAAGTCCATCAAAGCCTGAAGTCCAGAGCCGTGGATGTTACTGATGTTTGGACGGAAGCGCTTCATCTGCAGAGAGGTCAGTGAAACACAACATGAATCTCCTCAAATCTATTCAACATAAGAACAGAAGAAATGAATCCATGTTTGATGAGCGGTAAAGAAATGAGTCTGATTTAGGTGAAGACACTGTGAGAACGTGTCTGGTTTCCAGAGGAGCAGTGAATGAATGTTTCTGTGTTTTATGAGGCAGATTTCACTGCTCCACTTTGAATCCTCAGCGGCCAAATCAAACGACTTTCTATTTTAAGTGACTAAAATGAACTGATCTCCAGAACATTCTGCTGTTTTATACAGAAACTAACTAACAGAAATAGCTGTATTTCCTTTGGATGAGTAGTAAGATGCTATAGATACTTGTAAATAGTGGCGGATAACGTTACTGTTTGCACCTCAGTATTGCTGAGAATGAACATAAAGAATGAATTCAGTATCACAGACAGAACATCTGCAAACGTTTGATTTTTGAATAATTGTCATGTTATTTCTTCAGATTTACAGGCAGTAAACCGTCTGCTCATGTCATTGATGGATAATAAAAATACTAACGGTCAGTTACGAGTATTTTCGGTAACACTTTGCTTAAAGTCTTTATGTTTAATGCATTATAAAGGGTTGTTAAAGGATATGATGTATTATAATTGGAGTGTATATTGTATGTTGTAATACACTAAATGTTCTTGTGAAGAATTATAACCAAAAAGTGTAACAATAAATCGATAGGTGTTATAATGTATTAACTGTAATTGAGGCATAATTAATGCTTTTAAACTCATTATACATATATGCTTTAAGTCAAGTGTTGCCGTATTTCCTCACTGATGGATAAAACATTAAAAGTGATGTAGAAGTCAGTGATAGGGTTTGGGATAGAAATGATTTCTGATTTCTTCAATAGTGAAGATTTTAAAGTTGTGTGCAAAGTGTCAGAAAATACAGCATTAATGCTCATTCTTTTGGGCCTAAATAGGTGTCATCAAATTGTGTACTTTAAGCCATTCGACCTAACCCATCACATACTTTTCTATCAAAGATATTGAACCATTTTCTTAACTACTGCCAATAAACTATCAAAAGGTGTCCGAATACATTTTGGAACTTCTTGATATATAGTTCACACATGAAATGTTGAGCTGTCAATACTCTTGAGATCAGACATGATGACTTAAGGAGTGTCAGTGTTTGTGTGTCTCGCAGAGGCTTTGAACGTTGAGCCGTCGTCTCAGGATCTGCTCACGGACGCCACCATGTCCTCAGAAGACCTGCCGTTGATTTTCGAGCCACTTGAGGACGTCACACTGGTGGGAAACTCAGCGCTGGTCTCCCGAATGTCTGTCGCCATGGCACCGACAGTTGTAACCGTGGAAGATGTAGAGCTTATGGTCTCCATGGATACAGAGCACACGTCCTCTCTCTCAGGAATGCTGGACTGGCCCTTGTCATGGCCGACGTCACAAACGCAGATCGAGACAACAGAGCTTGATGGGATGACAGAAAGTGAGTCTTGTTTTTGTTTGTTAATATAAATGATCATTTAGGAACAAAGCAGTTTTGTAATGATTTTAATACCTTGAGAGATGCCTTGACACTGTAGAGCTGTGAAACGCGTTCTGATTGGTCCTCCAGATGATGATGTCGCTCGGGGGATTACTGTCACTTCATCTGACGTCGTTCAGATCCCAACATCCAGATCAAAGACAGACACAGTAGATGTGGAATCTAAAGGTTTGCTCGTGTGACGGAGTGTGTGTGTGGATGTTGTGTTGATGTGAAATCACTGACTCTGTCGTCTTATAGAGGAGGCCGATGAAGATGATGGGATGGATTCTGATGAAGAAGAGAGTGAAGAGGACCTAACAGAAACCAGTATGACACCTCCCAACCGTCCCCCCTACAGCCTCATACCTCCTCCTCCGGTCTGGATGCAGGGGAACAACGGCCTGGGTGAGAAAAAAGCAGCAAAAACCTGTTGCCGCTTCAATAAGGAGGTTCAACTGACTCTCGGTTAAACCTTGAACTCAGAGCTGGTTTACTTACAGATGAGAAACTTTGAGTGTTTGGTTTCAGAACAGCTGATTTGAGTTTGTTCTATCACCTCTGGGTAATCTTACATTGACTTAAGCGAACATCTCTGACAAGCCATCATCAATGGAGCTCCGATATGCCCATTCACCATGACAACGGCACCGAGTCATGATGTAAAGGACACCTGTAGGGCGTCAGACTCTCGTGCAAAGTCAGACAGATCGCCGGGTCGAACCCTCGGAGCAGATCTGAGTCGGAATGGCTGCACATTAAAACGAATCTTTATTTCCTTTATCGCTGAATTTTCCTTTATAGAAAATGATGCTCTGATGTAATACACGTACGATGGCTGATGTTATTCATGTAAGGATGGATGAGATATATTTTGATAGAAACAGGCTTGAGTTACTCCTCTTTCTCTGGTTTGACAAACCTCACATTCTGAAACAGAAAACACAGAGTTTCCCTCATTTCAGGGTTTAATACTCAGTTTCCATTAAACCTCCTTTATGAAACGGGCCCAGTCCGTGTCAATCACTTCAGAAGACAAGAATCGTCACAAAGATCCATGTGTGCCGAAAAAAGAGAGCAAACACACAAGTGTTAAAAAGAAAGAAAATTGTGTTACGCTGTGTTTAGTTTATTCTCAGCTCCAGATGACTCGATGTTTGTTGTGTTGCAGTACGCAGCTGGGTTGAACTCATCAGAGAGAAGGTGAGATGTTTTCTGTTCATCAGATGAGTTTGTTGAGTTGCCAATACCCTTGCTATTCTCCATATACATGCTGGTCATTGGAAACATTATGAGAAAACATAGAATCAGCTTCCAGTGTTATGCAGATGATACTCCGCTATATATCTCATCAAGACCAGATGATTCCTCCCAGCTATCCAAATTGACAGAGAGCATCAAAGATATAAAACATTGGATGACTTGGAATTTCCTTCTTTTAAATTCTAATTAAATAGAAATATTACTTATCGGACAAAAACTGAATATTTCGGATTATAACCTGCAATTTGAAGGCTGTACTGTTACTCCAACAAATACAGTAAAAGATTTAGTCGTTATAAATCACATCTCAAATGTCACAAAAACAGCCTTTTTCTACCTTAGAAATGTTGCCAAATGATGAAATATTCCATGTGTTGCTGACGCGGAGAAGCTTATTCATGCATTTATGACCTCAAGACTTGACTACTGTAATGCTCTTTGTCCTTCATCATCAATAAACAAACTACAGTTAATTCAGAACGCAGCTGCCAGAGTTCTAACCAGGTCCAGAAAATACCATCACATAACCCCAATGTTATCAACCCTTCACTGGCTACCCATTAAGTATCGTATTTACTTTAAAGTTCTTTTAATCACTTATAAAGCCTTAAAGGGTTTAGCCCCTACATACCTAACAGAGCTTCTATCACACTACAACCCATCACGCTCTCTAAGATCTCAAAACTCAGGACTTCTGATAACACCTAGAATAACTAAATCCACCAAAGGGGGTCGAGCTTTCTCATACGTAGCACCTAAACTCTGGAATAGCCTTCCTGATATTATTCCAGGATCAGACACACTCGCCCAATTTAAATCTAGATTAAAGACACATCTCTTCAGCCAAGCATTCACTTCATGCTAAATAAACCTGCTGACATTAGATGTTATTTACTAGAATAATTTAACAGCATGTACTGAGTTTTACCCTTTTTTTGTGTTTTTTCTTATTTTCTCCTGTAAAGCTGCTTTGGAACAGTGCACATTATGAAAAGCGCTATATAAATCACATTCAATTGAACATATGACAAAAGACAGAAAATCCCTCTCTCGCTCTAGGCTGGTTATGTGTCGGGGATGTTGGCACCCGTTGGCATTGGACTCGCCGGAGCTCTTCTGCTGGTCGGTGCTCTGTACAGCATCAGAGTCATTCATCGCAGGAGGAGAGAAAACATTAAACATCAGAGGAGCCGGGTACACAAAACTAATTCTTCTCATACATTACACAAGAGTGTTCATCTCCTCTCTTCTGACCTTTATTGGGTGTTTGTGTCGTCTTCAGCCTCCCAGAGAAGTGCGGAGCGGACCGGACAATGCCATGCTGCTGGCCGACAGTTCAGAGGATGAGTTCTGACCTCATGACCTTCACATGAACAATGATTCTACACTTTTATCTATTGTTTGGGTTCACACGGTTCGGTGTTTGTTTGATATTTTCAAGTTGATCATCAATGAAGAAAACGTGAATCTACAGGATGGAGTGAAAACAGCAGCTCTTCAGTTTATTGAACTTGTTTTAGGTCATCGCCTGCATTTATCTGCCTAGTGTTCTTCTGATGAGATGTTGAAATGATTTCAAGTGAAATATAAACTTTAATTGTAAATCCATGTCATGTCTGTTTAAACTCTCTCATCCAAACAGAGACGGCACAAAGGAATATATAAGCTTTCAGTTTTTAACTGTACATCATTCCTCCAGTACTTCCATCTGTGGTATTTCATCGTTCTGAAACGAAGCGAATAAAAGAAAACAAAGAAGCACCTGTAGTTCAATTGTAGATGTTTTTTCTCATGAAAACTCAAGTCGACCTATAAGCATCTGCACTTTATAAATAGGTCAATTTTGTGTGGTATGATGATGAGCAGTCACACAAACAAGAAGACAGAGAGCAGTGTTGCCATCATGGATGTATTTAATAAATTAAAACAAGGTACAAAAAAGGAAAAGCTAATGTACATTTGACTCCATCTCTCCCTTTATTTCACTCTGTGACTCACTAGTACCAAACACAATAAAACAGCCGCCGTTCACTTATCCACACCATCTCATATGTAACACAACACACATGCTACATGTCTGCAGGTGGCAGAAGGGTAAACGAGAGAGAGAGAGAGAGACGTGTGCGTGTTTCATGTCATGATAAGTGCACCGAGAAGACAGCAAACACACATCTGCACACACAACCAATCACAGAGCTCAGGCTGGACCAATCAGAAAGACCCAATGTGATCCAATGTGTAAATTCTGTCATCTTTTACACATACAATAAACGACAAATGTCCACAACACACACTTCAAGAATACTCAATATATTTGCTCTACATAGATGTCCGGACTGGAATTAATATCATTATTTGTTCAAGATGTGACGATGAGTCTAATGGCACTTGATCTTGATCTTCAGCTACAGTAAAGCTCAACGTTTGAATGTTTTGTTGAATTGTTTGACAGCGGTCCTCAGTTTCACTGTATGGAACAGACACAAACACGACCAATGACATGACAGAACTTCTACATTTAGTGTGTTGCATTTCTCTCTCTCCGTCTCAATTGTCGTTTACTCGTCCCCAGATGTACTGCTGACCTGATCTATGAAAAACACTCCTCATCATCTGATGTAGTAAACCAGCACAATGTTTTGGCAGAATAGAGCGTGAGGGGTTAGACGGATAAAGCATTCTGCATTGGTCCCTCTCTCTGATAGCAGCACACAAACTTTACTACATTAAGTGTGTGTAGATATACAGCATGATATATATATATATATATATATGTATTTATATATGTGTGTGTGTGTGTGTGTGTGTATATATATATGCTGTTTATTTCATTATCTCCAAAACACATTCGACTAACACTATTTCTTCTTTCAAACAGATGCAAATGATCACAGGGAAACAGCCCAAGAGCCACGGAAGATCTAGAACGTGAGAGAGTCAAAGGACCATTACAGCGAACATGCCGTGAGATGCAGGAAAGAGGTTCAGATCGGCCGTCAGGCCTCAAAACACCAGCCGATCCAGAGACAGAGAGAGAGAGAGAGAGAGAGAGTATGGGTTAGAGGAAGATCCCCGTCCTGCCGCAGCTCTACACGCTTCTTTCTATCACAGTTCTGACAGTGTGTCATTCACGTGTTGTGTTGCGGCACAAGGGATTCTGGGAGTTCTGGGTTTCCTCAGAGTCTGTTTGCGCTCAGTAGTCTGCGGCGTACTCGGTTCCGTGAAGTCCACGACACACCAGCGTGAACTCCTTCACGATGTCCTTCACACGACGCTTGTTCACTCGCTCCCTTCACAGACAAAACAAACAGATGAGTTTAGATTCATGAGACACGTAAACGTCCCGCAGCTGGACTGCTGCTCACCTGAGCACCTGCTGACTGAAAGTGTCCTTCTGTTCATCCGTCACGCGTGAGGACGGAAAGCCCGGAGATCTCAGAGCTTCTTTGAGCCACACCGTCAACAGAGCGAAGCAATGTTTGTTCAGACAGAAGAGAATCTCAGCGAACTGATCCATGACACTGCGAGACGACTGACCTCCGACCGCCTGATGAAAAACACATGAAGGTTTGAGTGTGACGGCAAACTCTGCGTCTCATTCATCTCGACGGAGAGACGTGACAAACCTCCAGTACAGCCAACAGCAGGAGTTTACCGTCTTCATGAACGAGCCGAGCGACAGGAGGAACGTCTGCACAGCGCGGTATGAGCTCCGTCTGCACGTCACACAACGGTTCAAAAATCATTTCAGAGACTGGATTTGCACTCACGCACGGGGGCTGTGATGAGCGATTCATGGGAATCGATGACATCCAGAATAAACGTCTGTGTTTCATAATATATGTTTGTGTACTGGGCATATTTCAGGGTGTATACATGAATACTTTTCTTCATTCATTCATTGTAAGACCTCATCGCCACTTCATGTTGTTTACCAATAGATGGACCGCCAGTATTCACCAGGCAAACTTTAGCACATGACCTCTTTGGACAAATATGAAAACATGATACACAATTTAAGACCTCAGAAGATGCATTGAAGACTTTTCATCATTTTCTCTTAATTGCTTTATCAACTTTAATACTTTTTAAGACCCTGCAGACACCCTGTATTCATTTTGTATTTATAAACACACACAAACATGTTTACATGTATTTATTTATAATTATTATTGAATAATAGAAATGTTTACATGTGTGTGTTTATAAATAGGAGATGAATATGGACAGTACACAGACACAGGCCCTTCTTTACCCTGAAGACTTCAACAACACATTTCTATGAAACCGATGAACAGCTTTTATCTTACAAGGGTGAAATGATGTCAAAGTGACAGAAGGAAATAAACCTTCACGCCGTTTCTCTGTCGGACTTACAAAGAAGAGGCAGGTGGATTTAACCGTGGGAGCTTCAGGGAACTTTAGCGACAGCACTCCTGCGGACGGAAATCACAGAGACATCAGAGACGGAACATGACGTACACGCGTGTGAAGAGTGATTCATTCATGAGAAACACACTTACCACAGTGGAACACGGCTTTCACATCAAGACTCTCGGACAAATATAAATCAGGCTTCCGCTTGAGCGCCTACGAATCAGACAGAGCCAATGAACACAGCACGTGATTTAAACCCCGCCCCTGGAACCCTGTCAATCACTCGGCTGCCCCGCCCACCCTCCATCGCTCACTTCCTCTGTGTGTGTCTAAACTCTTCCCTCAGCTAAGAAACACAACACATTCAATGCAAACAGATCAGATAAGAAATCAACAGCAAAAGAACTAAAACTCAATAGAAACTAAAGGTATGATGATTGATTCATTTCTTTTGTTTTTGTTTGATGGCTACTTTCTCTGCTCAGTTGCAACGGAAATCTAAGTAACATGTAAGAATAAAGACAACTGATGCATTAAGAAACTTATTGAGGATGAGAGGATATAAGAGAAAGAGAGAGACAGAAGGGAGGAACTCAGAAGAACCAAAGACGCAAACACCAGAAGTCATTGAGATGAGCGAGTTTCATTGGTCATGTGACCATGACAGACGTACCGATGTCATTTCTGTCCCTGTGTCTCGATCAGCCCCCGAGGTGGTGAATCCGTACATGGTGTTCACTTCAAGTGATTCGTTACCCAAAAATGAAAGTTCTGTCATCATTTAAGGTCTTTGCACATACGGTCTGAAATGTTCGTATTTGACTCTTGTTTGTACGGTGTCTCTGAATTGTCAAAACCCCTCTCAAAATGATCGCTACGGATGTAAAAAACGCAGAAAATCAAACCCAGTCCGAACTGTTTCATGACGGACGAGAACATCGGAGGCAGTGTGTAAACGTGATTGTCGTATTCGCGAGGTGCAATGGGCTTTACTCGCCTTCGAGTTGTTCCACATCTGTATAAATGATGAACACACAGAGAGATATTTGGAGGAATGCTCGTAACCAGACAGATCTCGACCCCCATTGACTCTCATACTTGTTTCGTTGAACACAAATGAAGATATTTTAAAGAATGTAGGACAGCAAACAGTTCTGGGGAACTTTTGACCACCATTGTCATTTTTCCTACTATGGGAGTCAACGGGGGTCGAGATCTGTCTGGTGACGAGCATTCGTCCAAATATCTCTCTGTGTTCATCAAAACAAAGACATTTATCCAGATGTGGAGCAAATGATGACAGAACTGTGTCCCTTTAAGTTGTTCTTATGACGTGACTGTGTGACAGTTATGATACTTCACAGCTGGTATTAAAAGCCAAATCTCTCTGACTTTATTTTTTAAATGCAGTACATATGAGAAACACTTGAATGATTGTGTTCCTCTCAGTGCACAAAGTAGATTGTGTTTATACAGTAACATAAAATAAGTGTTCGTCAAGTTCTATCAAAGTGAAAAAAATCTTACAGCCCAATATATCAATCACTATTATAAACTTACCGTTTTAAACCAGGGGACGGTTAGGCAGACAGTTTTCAACACTGATTTATATGAACTTGCCCAATAACTACATTTTGGTTTATTTGACCCATATAAGTTATGGATTGCAGCTGTAGCCTATATATTTATAAAATAATTAAATATGAATGTAATGTCTTTTTTCAGTCATGAATAAATGGTGCCATGCTGCTGTGACTTCACCCTTGCAGGCTCCCTATTGGCTGATTCAGAGGTCAAAGGCGGCCATTTTGTGTTTAAATGATTGTAGTCCTTAATTTACAACACTTACGTCAGAACTTATGAATCTGTCTTAAACTTATCATCTTTATAAACTCTTTAAAAGTCCTACTTCTTACTTTAACGTCGACTTAAGTGTCAAAAAGACTCTTAAGAGCATTTCTGAGAAGAAATGTTTTATATACGGTATTTATCTGAATTCTTGTCCTAATATTAGCGGTTGATCTAGATTCAGGAACAACATTTAGATTTGTTTTGTGTCTGTTGTTTACTCCTCGTGTTGTTATTGTGATGATATTTTATCTACAGACTGTGAGTGAAGACTACTAGACAACACGCATCTCTTCTGTGTTAATGTTTGTTTCTGTGTGTGGAAATAACATGTCTATTATTATGACGAGGCAGTGTTCTGATTGGCTGTGACATCTGGTGTCAGATTAAAACATCACGTAAACGTCTTTCCGTTAAATCATTCAAGATTACTTTCAAATGGGTTCAGTACTAACTCGCATCTCTCCTCGAGAGCTGTCAATCATCCAACAGCACAAGGGTCAGTTCAACAGGCCGACCAGAGCGAGGGTCAAAAAAGAGGCTGTGAACAGCGGACGGACGGGAGGAGAAAGAGACGAAGAAAGACAGCGAGAGAAAGAGTGAAACCCAAAGTGAATGAAATAAGAAACAAAAAACACACCTGAGCTTGGAGCTGCATAAATGAATCAACAATATCAGGATGATCCCTGGGCCCTAAAATATAATAAAGATGAAACTTAAGAAATAATAAGAATATATACAAACAGCAACAGAACAAATCCAACAGTCATGTGAAACGCGTGACAGAAGAAAGAGGAGAGACGAACCAAAAACACAGATTAATGAATCCGTTCTGAACGACGGAGCAACAGAAACAGAAGTAAAGAGAGAAAGAAAAGAAACGTAATAAAAGAAAAAGAAATCAAACTGTGGGTTTGGAGTGGGAACCCAGGAGGCACCTGGTACTGTCACTGCATTTGCTCTCTTTTCATTCGTGGCCTCGACCGGCCCGTCCTAAACCCAGCCCCCCGCTCCCTTACTGTTCCCACACTCCAAACAAGACTCCGCCCACAAACCCCACCCACCCGACTCCAACCCGCCCAAACAAACACACGGCCGGTCCTGACGGTCACCTGCTCGAGATAAACATGTTAGTGGTCACAGATAAACAAGTGTAGAATGACACGCACACGCACACCTCTCACGTCTCTCAGATCCAAACCAACATCTCTTGTCATCTGTGACACTCCTCAAGAGAAAGAAAACTCTTCATCAGTTCTGAAAATGAGCATGTGTGCGTGCACGTGTTAAACATCAACCACATGGTTTCCTTCAGGTTCTCTGTCTGTTTTTTACCTTGCTGGAAGATGGTGAGCGTGACAGAAGTGACCAGTTCGAACAGAGATTTGATTGGCGGGAAATGATCCGTTTCACTGGCAAATATATGAACCATCTGTGAACGCACATGAGAAGGTCATGAGATAAGAGCTCCGTTCCTGTGATGTATAAACAAACACTGACATACCTGACGGGTCAAATCCAGAGATGACGCCTGAGGTATGGTGCTGTACATCTGACCCAACATCTCACTCAACTGAGAAACCATCGGAGCGAAATCATGCAGGAGAGTTTTCACAGACTTCTCAAAGATAGCGCACACCGCCTGACGGAAAGAGAGAGAGAGAAGTGAACATCACGGTGGAGTTACAGTGGACGTGATGACGCAGGAGATGATTCTTACCTCCACCACCTGTGAATCATTCAGCCATTTACTGAGAACCGTCTGGATTAAAGCAAACACCTGCTGGAGCACCACCACCACCTGAAACACACACGAGCACAGCTCAACATCTGCACAACTTCTGCATCAGGATGAGACGGAGGACCGCTGGGAGGAGCTTACAGGATTGGGTCCGGTCTGAGGCGGGGCTGATTTAATGGGCGGGGCGTTCTCTCCTGACTCCTCCTCCTGTTTGCTGATGTCCAGTGTGGTGAAGAGGTTGGACAGCAGACCCAGGATGTGAATAATGGCCAGTTTATTCGAGGGGTTAGGCTGAAATCACAGACCAGTATCACAGCATTCTATCAGAGTATGTCACGCAATTCAGTTATAAGTCATTTTGTCACATGGTGTGTGTGCTCAGAGCGCTGTGGGCGTAACAAAGAAGTCTTATTGATTATTATTTACGGCGTGAGACACTTCTATCTGCTGCTGTAGATGCGATCATTCCCCAGCAGAGGTCACTGTGTGATCACATGATCACTGTCTGATTATTGAGGCTGATGTCATGTCTTACTGGGAGGAACCAGACAGGCAGGAGACATTAGAAAATACGTTCACTGTCAGGATACGATTATGTTTCAAAACTACATTTTCTTTAGACTACGTTTAAAGTCACAGTGAAATAAAAAAATTACAAACAGTTGATCAGTGTGGGTCATTATCTTATTAAAATTTGTGTGCCCTCATAATGTTCAGTTCAAATCTGAAAATGCACTTCCGTCCTGTAAGGACTATACATCTTAAATGGCTTATGTTAGACAGCTTGGGCGGAGCATCTGTTAACTCCTCCCCTTCAACTGTCAGTCTGCTGCCATTTGAAAATGCATTGGCTGTTTTTATACATCCAATCGCAGAGAAAGACAAAAGCCACGCCCACTTTTCCACATTCAAAATAAGGAAGTACAAACGATCGCAACTTCCGGTTCACAGGGACTTGCTTGTGTAATTGTCAGTGTTGTATGTGGTTGCTATGCTGATTTGATTAATTGGTTAAAGGGATTGAGAGCGGAGATGTTATGAAAATGACAGTGTGGTGATTTCAATCCGTCCCTGCTGAGAAATGTTCCGCTCACACGCACACAGCGTCTGTTCACATGGATCCCGGCCAAACCGAGACCTGAGAGAGGAGCACAGAGAACATCAACACAGTGATTCTTACCGTCTCTTCTGACAGTTTCTCAAGCTGCTGGATGTACGGAGTGATGAGAGAGTGAAGATTCCTCAAAATCTCCTCGACGGGCAATGCAGACAACAGAAACCCTAAAGCCTGCATCAACCACATACACTGACTCGTCTGCACCGAGAGAGAGAGAGAGAGAGAGATGTACAGTTTTAACATCATAAACTAAACATTAGCAGTAGAACGAAACTAACTTTAAACGCACTCACCTTATGAATCTGTTTGATCAGCACCTCCTGATGTTTGAGAGAGAGAGAGAGAGAGTAAAACAGTGCATGTCTTTCTCATACATGTGTGTGTAATGACAGAAGAATGTGTGTGTTACCTGTGACACAGCGACTATATTGCTGGCATATGGAGGCAGGTCATATTTACACTCTCTGCAGATCTTCTTGAGTGTTGAGACGCTGGAAACGGAGAGATCTGGATTCCCCAGCGCCTGTAAGACCAGCGGCAGGACACTGCTCAACATCACTGGATGATCTGCTAACCACTCGGCCAGAGCTCCTGCAGAGGAAACACCATCATCACAACTCTCTCTGATGGAGAGAAAACACCACACACACAGACACGCACACACACAAACACACACACATGCACGCGCACACACACAAACACACGCACACGAACACACACATGTGCACACAGACACGCACGCGCGCGCACGCACACACAGACAAGCACGCACACACACAAAGAAGCGCACACACACACACAGACACGCGCACACACATACACGCGCGCACACACACACACACACACACAGACAAGCACACACACACACACAGACAAGCACACACACACACACAGACGCTCACACACAGACACGCGCGCACACACACACACGCACACACAGACAGGCGCACACACACAGACACGCGCGCACACACACACATGCGCACACACACAGACACGCACACACAGACACACACGCGCACACACACACACGCACACACAGACAGGCGCACACACACAGACACGCGCGCACACACACACATGCGCACACACACACGCACACACAGACAGGCACGCACACGAACGAACACACACACACACACACACACAGAAACGCACGCACACAGACACAGACATACCTATGGTGAACATGACGGTATCAGCCAGCTGAACATTATTGATGTTGATTCTGGGGATGAGGCCGATGAGTCCTGGAATGACATCAGAGTAGTTCACGTCTATGGTTTCAGCGATGGACTGGAATCCGTACAGCAGCGCTTCTGTGTGCTGGAGGAAAACACATCACAAGTCTCCTTTCAAACCTCATGACCACGAGCTTTGGTTTTGAGTCTGTCTGTATTTCATGATCTCCACACCTGCCATGATGATGTTTGTTCTGCGTTGGTCAACAGTCGTCCCAGTTTGTCGTACAGATTACTGAGTAATTCCGCTCCCAGCATCTCATAGACGTACATCAACGTGTCTGATATATCCACCCTAGCAGAACAAGAGGTCAAAGGTCAGCCGTCTCAGATTTAAAAGGTAAAACACCACACAAACTCATGTTCTATGGCACGCAGAGATCAAAAGCGTCACACCTGTAGATCCTGAACTGCTCTTTCTCGTCTGATGACCAGGAAGCGTATTCTTCATCAGAAGGAAACTGTGCTTTATGAAGCAGAACATCGACCAGCTGAAAATACACCGGCCTGTACACCTGCAGATACACCTGCTGCCTCTCAGCCTCGAACGACATGATGTCATCCTGAAACACACACACACACACCTCTCAACACACCTGCAGTGAATCCAGAGCGTTCGCTGATGATGTCAGAGCCCATGCTCACCTGTAGCGTGTACCAGAAGGTTAACGTGAGCGAGCTGGTGGTCTCGTTGACGGGGTAGTGACCGGGGATACCCGTACAGAACATGATCATGTTCACCAAAGCCAGAAAACTCTGCCAGTGATCCACCTGTTCTAACAGAGCTCTGAAATACAACAACACAACACACGTCAACAAGGAACATTCAAATGACATTTCTCCATCCCGCCAGGTGTTTTATCTTTGTTGACAGACCCTCATATCTAGTTTTAGAGTCTTCGGTCAATCAACCAGCCCCTGCTAGATTTTGCCATCCCAGAATTGAACGCATAATCAAACAAACTCAACTTGCTCAATTTTGAGATTGTCACTGATTTTCTGCATAATTTGGTCAAAGATCCGCACAACGCGCATTCTGTCAAAACCTGCTCCAAAAGTCCAGCAGAGAGATACTATAGAAAGGAGATGAAGGGTCTGTAACACTTACAATTTTCTAACATCATCCATATTGCCGTCTATTTAAAGAAATAGCCTCTGATCTCCTATCCTTCATTCCGCTGAAGGCGTTAGCATTAGCCGTTGCGCTTTTTTGGCTAAAGGTTGCAGGCTAGTGGGTTTGAGTCAAGTCAGCCTTACCGAGGTGTGCGTCACGTTCTTAAACAACACACCTGGAAACAACATAATGTTGTAAACATCACGATTATTTGTGTGTCAATAAACATTCATCACAATCAACTAAATGCTGATTTCTTAAACACATTGCATAGACATTTCCACAACCATAAACATGAAACGACATGAAACCATATGTGATTGGTTGCTTGACCTGTCAGTCGGCCTTCTGGCGGGCCATAAACTTAACCAGACCTGCTGCGTGCCTTTTCATCATGAGTAATCCATCAATAATGTTTTCACAGGTGGTAGTTTTATAGAACCCTATTTGCTAATTCAAGTTTATTTTTTCGGTAAAAACTGATTGTATATTCTTTAATTAAGTTTATTTGATCATTTATATGTTTGCAGTGGTATTGTTGTTTTCAAATATACCGAAACCAGCAGCTCATTTCCAAATAATGTTTTTTATGTATTTATTTATTTTTGTTTGTTTACAAAATGTCACATTTGTTTAATGCAACAGTAAAACATGGCTGTTCAATTTCATAAGTTGTGAAATATATGTTGGTTATATCATTTCTTATTTCTTATTATATCTATCGCATATCGCATTTTTCCTCAATATCGCACAGCCCTAGAACTTAGCATGTTTCCCAAATGTCTACAAACATATTAAGGTATTGTTTAGATTTAATACAGTAAAATGATTACATACAGCTCTTTAGAAACAGACAATGAATCGCCATAATCTTTATAATATTATAATATTACTATAATAATAATTCTCAAAACATTCTCAACTATTTTCTTAAGAACATCTTCATTTTTGTTGTAAGAATAAAAAAAGATATGATTACATTAGTTTTCTCGTGTGGTAACTGTATATGTTTATCTATACCATATACGGTATGTGTGTAACAAGCACCGCGCATTCTTATATAGCCAATGCATTTACGGCTTTTTTCCCAGAATTTTTTTCCTAAACTCAATCTTGACAACAATTTTAAGAAATGTCTTGAGAAGTATTTTTTTCGGGAATACACAACATTCCCATCTTTGTTCTAAAATTAGAATTAAAGAAAAGAAGAACAGCGCTGCTGTGTACCTGGAATGGTTTTCTCCCAGACTGACAGCGATTCGACAGATGCCGTGTGACGTCTCCATGTCTCCGTTCTGTACAGCGTCTCTTAGCTGTTCCTGGAGCCTCAGAACCTGCGGAACGAACTTCAGTAGAGTGTTCACGTATCTGAAACACACACAAAGACACGAACCTCAACAATTCCCATTCAATAAAATATTTTATCATCAATGATTCGCTGAATCATCACAGAAATAAATCAATAAGCCTCCGAACAAACCAAATGTATAGTGTTGAACACGACAGACGACAGCTGATTCATGACAGACAGATATCATTACAGTGACGTGATGTGATGATGAGTCTGTGCAGCTCCTCATAGTTTCTACACAATCAGGAGCTCATGTCATGAAAAACATCATTTGAATTGGTCAATTCTTTTTGTGAGTTTTCAGTGTTTATACATCATACTTATAAACGTTGAGCTGAATTTACCTTCAGAAAACTACTTAAACACATTTCTTCGCCGAATACTTGAAGAAAAAAAACTAACCCTCTAAGTACACTAACTCTCTCTCTTCTCTCAACAGGTGTTGTTCTGGCTTTTGTTGACACTAGTATCTTTGCATTAGCACCTATTGTTTTATTGCTCTTTTATGACATATCGCTATTATTGCTCCCTGAACTTTCTGTAAGTCGCTTTGGATAAAAGCGTCTGCTAAATGACTAAATGTAAAAACTTAAACTCAGGCATAAACTTCCAACTTTTCATTTGAATTGAGTCACATTTATTTCCTGTTTGCTTTACATTTTTGCCTTACGATAACTCTCATTTTTCATTTTGGCTAGCAAGAGCTTTTCATGAATGGTTTTGTCTTAATGACAGTTTTCATGCACAATAATAACCTTGAATGACTTTATGATAATGAGTACAACCTTCACCCTTGCTTTTCATTTCTCTCTCTCGCTCTCAATGTCTGTCTGATGAATATGAGTTTGATTCATCTGAGTACAGACCGATGTTCTCCTCTAAAACACTGCTGTGTCACACTCTCTCTCTCTCTCTCTCTCTCTCTCTGTAATTACACTCAAACACCAGGAGACAGATGAAATGAGTTGCCTAGCAACAGGATGCATTTGGTCCAATGGCATCCTCCCGAGAGGCTTGATTGTAATGTGTTTAAACAGTGAAAGAGGCAATGAGATAAGGTGACAGGGGGAGAGAGAGAGACAGAGAGAGAAAGTAAAAGGAGAAGGAGGAAGGAATAAAGGACAAAACACAATGAACTCATGAACTTGAATTAATTTGCCAAGTAAAGAGCTGTCCTGTCTCACTGAAGAACCACACACACATCAGCTCTGTACTGATCATGTCTCTCTCTAAAGGTGACCTACATCATCATCATGTTCATGTTACTGAGAGACAGCAGAGAGACAGGACGACCTCCACATCTCTACAGTCAATGAGACAATCACCTCTAAACACTACAGCATTCTCTCTCTCTGTCTCGCTCGCTCGCTCTACCAACCAGAGCGTAAGACATCACTCCTTCGCTCTGTCTCCATGGAAACGGCAGCCAGCCTTGAAATAAACCCCCACCCCTCTCTGATGCTTCTGTTTTGGTTAGCCTTTGTTTCCATCTGCCCAATCTCTCTCTTTCTCTCTTCACTTTAATCTCACCTGTGTTTCTGTCTCTTGTTTTGTTATGCTGTCTGTCTTCATTCTGCATCCCATAATGCTTCTAAAGTTCTTGATCCAACTACATCAATACAACTTTGCATATGAAAGTCAACATTAAACGTGCTTCAGCTTCAAATCTAAAAAAAACTTAAAAAATAAACCGTAATGGTATTACAGAATACTGAGTCTGACTTTATTCAGGTTATCTTTATGCAAATCATTTTTGTAGTGTCGTCTGCGCCGCCGCATCAAGATGGAAATAGTTCAACTTTTCAGAGTGCCGCGCGGTTTTAGACACCAAATGTGAATTGTCTCTTTAACAGCTTTAAACAAATGTAAAATAAATCATTACTAATAATGCTCTCAATTAATCAAAAACATTTACTCATTAACCTTTAATCAAAGTCACTGAATGCAGCTGTGACACGTCACATGAGTCTGGTTTCTCACAGTTTTTGTCTCCATTTATTCAGCATTGGAGTTTGGTTCCACGCCACTGTGTCGTGTTGGCTTGCTCACCGGGAGACTGCTGATATTACATTAGTTTAGTTGCGATCAGTTGATTAGATAATTCCATCAACATTACTTTATAAGAATAGTCTTACTCTTTCTAGAATACCATGTACTATATTGTATTCAGGACGACGAGCAGAAGGAACATCTACCAGGGACGTGTGTGTTAGTGCTAAATGTTCACCTCTGTGAGTCGGGCTGTGAGATGGTGTTGACGATGGCCTCCACGGCCGCATCGAACAGTTCTGGATCTGCCAGCGCTGTGAAACTGGCCTCCACCAATCCCTCGCTTGAATTCAGAGGAACATCCAGAAGAACCCAGCTGGACAGACACTTGAGCACACGAGCCTTGACCAGTGCCGGCGAGTCCGCCTGTCGTAAGAGCTGCTGCAGGAGTGGATAAACGGCCGTCCACTCTCGACTCAGAGCACCTCTCACCTGTCCCTTACGGTACTGCGGCAGACGGCTGGTCTGAAACTCCTCCGGCAGGACGGTGAGAAGCTCCAGCAGCGCAAGACAGCGGGCACGCCCGTCCACCTCGCCACCTTCTTCCTGGAACATGCGCACCATCTCGGACACAGCTCCCGGCCACGCCTCGGGCATCATGTTGAGGGCGAGAGACGCCAACGCCACGCACAGCCGGGTCAGGACGATCTTCGAGCCCGAAGCGAAGTGAGCGATCTGAGAAAACAGCTGTGATTTGAGCGTGTCGTACTGCTCGGCGGGGATGTCGCCCCAGTAGCGCGAGATCTTGGTGTGGAGAGCGCTGGCGCCGAAGTACTGGATCTCTGGAACCTGTGTACATGAAGAAAGAACCTCATATGCTCACATTATCAAACACATGAGAGAAAATTCTTTTTGGGTGCACTATCCCTCTAAAAAGTTCCTTAAGGAATCAGCAAGAGAGAATCAAATAAAAAAGTTATAATAATCATAACTAGGAACAGAGTTTATGATCTTCAGATAATAAAACTGAAGGTGTGCAGAGCAAATGAAATTCTCTGTCTCTACAAATATGAGCACTCAGACCACAAAAAACACATCAAGAAAACACTTTACTTCATATCACCAAATCACACAGAAAGACTCGAGACATAATGTCAGTCTGAAGCATGTGAAGAATAACAGCAGGTGGAGAGAGAGGTTCAGGTATGAAGCGTCAGAGAGATGATGATGACGACAGCAGCGCCCAGAACAGAACGTGATGTTCTTACCTTCTCCGGTCTCAGTAAAACCCAACAGAACTGCCAGGCCTGTGGAGACACTTGAGCCTGCATGAGCCACTTCTGAGCCAGATTCTTATTCTCAATGTTAGGATCATAATAGAGCTGATGCAGTGCCTGAGAGAGAGAGAGAGAGAGAGAGAGAGACTTTTAGACAGTGATACATCACTCGCTCATCATTATGAAGCACAAACTGATAACATTTATTATACAGTTTTACAGACACACACTTGAGCCCATGTGCTGATGAAGGTCAGTCTCTCTTTATTTCTGCAGGTCAGTGAGAATAATACAGCCCATAATATCACACTCTTCAGCCTCGCATGTGTGTGTGTTGATAGAGATGACCTTTCCTGTGTGTGTGTGTGTGTGTGTGTGAGTGAGTTTGATGTGTATGTCCAAACCCCCTGAGAAACCACCATCTGCCGGAGTAAATCAGGTGACAGATGACAAACTGTGCGTGTGTGTGTGTGTGCGTGTGTGTGTGTGTGTGTGCGTGGTCACTCAACACATTTCAGCATTATCATTAATGTTTTAAACTGCTCAAAAGATTAAAAAAAGGCTATTAAAGTGCCCTCAGGCACATGCTACATCCTTCGAAATCAAGGTTTCCATGGCAACTGTCTCTTCTGCAGAGGTCAAACTCATTCTTAAAGATCAGGTCACACACAGTTTCTGGCAATCTCATATTAATCTTGAGTACCTATACAGTACTATTGCTTACGTCGTATCTTTGGAGAGTATTTAGCTCGATCACATTTATAAAAGAGAGATACAGCTGTATGAGCTGCCGGAGGCGGGCAGTGGGACAGATCTACAGCACAAGGACACAATTACACACGCATGCGTCGATTGCCAACAAAACACAGATATATGACTCAGTTTGACTTACCGCGTACCAGGGCTGGGCGGAATGACAGAACATACCGTTACAGCAGAATAAAATGTCAACCGTAAGAGATTTGTCTATTCCGCGGAATGTAAATAAGTAGTCGTGGATAACCGCTGCTCTGCAAGTCACCAGAGACTGACAGTGCAAAGACAAACGCAAGAATCACAGAGTCACAACACACTAAAAATGCTCATCTAATAGAGAGTAAAGAGCGATGAAGACCTACAGTACAGAACACCAGTCATATACTGTACTCTCATACTTCATTCTTATACTTGTTGTCTATCTTACTAGTGTATACATATGATATAGCCAGAAGATAAATAAAGAAATTCATATCTTTGAACAATGGTGAGCATTCAAATGAACGGTAATAACAAAAACAGCGATTGATTATTACCAAGGTCTGATATATGTTAGTCTCCGCATCTGTCCTGTGTAGTGAACGGAGCGAGAGCATACACTGGACACGCTATTGTTTACGCTCACACTGTGAAATAGGTCTATTGCCCAATAAAAGAAATAGGATCCCTGTTACAAAACTTTTCCTAAACAAGTTGGAGTGTTGGGGGAGTGTATACTACGTCATACGTCCATGTTAAGTTGAGCATGTTAAGCATGAGATGCCAGCACGTCAAACAGTGTAAAGAAGTCAGAATGCACATGTTACCTCCACTTTAAAGAGCACAACTGAATGACTGAAGTCATGGGTCACGTTCTGTGTGTGTGTGTGATGTATTAAAGATGATTGGACAATGTTCTGACTGCAGCTCAAGTGTAAATGTCATTAGGTTACATCTAATGGTGACCTCCAATGTCATGTACAACAAATGCCGTGAATACGTGTTTTTCAGTGTCTTTGGTGTGTTATAAGTTGCTCATGTATGTATTCGACACGTAAAATGGCAAGAATGAAAGTGTCAGAACAAACACCCCTACAAATCTACATCAGCCCTCGTGTAGCCACACCTCCACAAATCTACATCAGCCCTCGTGTAGCCACACCTCCACAAATCTACATCAGCCCTCGTGTAGCCACACCCACACAAATCTACATCAGCCCTCGTGTAGCCACACCCCCACACATCTACATCAGCCCTCGTGTAGCCACACCCACACACATCTACATCAGCCCTCGTGTAGCCACACCCACACAAATCTACATCAGCCCTCGTGTAGACACACCCCCACACATCTACATCAGCCCTCGTGTAGACACACCCCCACACATCTACATCAGCTCGTGGTATGATTTGACTAAGACCGCCCACATGTAAACACAAGTAAGGTGGGCGTACCTGTCTGTACCATTGAAGAGGAACCTGATGTTCCAAATATGGTCAGGGGCGTTACATTTCCATCACACGCTTGCAGTATTCCACCAATCACTACACACTGGTGAACTGGCCAATCACAGCACACCTCACTTCTCAGAGCCATGAGCTTTGTAATAGATCATCGTGTTTCAGAGAGGCGGAGCAAACCTTTCGCGTTTCAAAGTGCAAGTGTTTGAAAACCAAGGCGTTCTCATTTCCGTGGAAACCCCGCAGTACGCAAGTATGCGAAAAAGACATTGTGCGCATGTGTATTTGGTGTGGGGGTGTGGTATGCGTGCGCACCCTCAAACACAATGAAGAAGAAGAAACAAATACAACAATGGCGGATTACATGGGTTTTTTTGTTCACGTTTCTCCAGCAAAGTGTAGATTTACTACACCAGCGCTATAACCACCAGTGGACACCTACAGCAAAATCTTAACACTCATTCAGGACGACGAAGGGTTTTTAAACGGTGCTTTTGGATCAGACCCGGGAGGACAAGAAGATTGAAGGAAAACTTTCAAATGTCCAAACTTTTGGCCATCTTGTTTGTTTGTATATGTGTGCAGGCTTCTCTTCACTATACATGAGGAGAAATGCAGCGCTCTGTATTGTATGGTCTCCTTAGCGACGGAAGTCTGCCTTCCATTAAACCGTCAATCAATCGTCAGGGACTCTGGTATCTGTGTAAACATGGATTGTTATGATAACGTTGTCGTGTGTATGTGAAACTTTTCTAAAACGCAAAACAAAAACTTTTCCATTTTTCATCGTGTAAACGTGGCCTCTGTGTTTCAATTACAGACTGTTATTCTGAAAAAAGAAGAACTGTATACATCACACATGTGGAGAACTGTAATCTGTTTAATATGAGATCCGTTTCATTACACTCTAGAATACTTGATTCTGATTGGTCAGTCATGATCATTCCAAGATCAAAGTTATTCCCAGATTACAAACTGATGAAAACACACACCTCTCATCTGGGTCCTCCCAGACATCCTGATCTAACAAATACTGTAATTCCCTTACATATGTATTCTACATAAACACACCTCATTAATATGTCTGTGGTGTCTGTCTTGAACTTTGCTTGCCTTAAAGCCCATAAAACGCTGTTTTCCTTTGAGTAAATTAGTTTCAAATGAGCTAATGAAATTTTCATAACTTCATCTCTTTTTACACATGTGGTAATCAAGCATTATTGGCTTATTCGTGTTATTAAGCAGATAATGTACATCAGCCCGCTGGGTGACTGGTGATCAGGACCCCAAACACCAACACGTCCGTACATGATATCTTACTTCCTGCTGATTATTGAACATGGGTCATTCAAACAATGAAACAGAAATATATCCCATCAGATACTCTGATAATGCTCTTAAAATAAAACACAGTCAATGGTTGAAAACACACCTTAGGTTGCCAATGACAACCAACTCCCTCCATCATTAGCAAAGATATCATTAACAAAACTAGCGGCAGAGACCAATCAGCAAACAGCACACACACACGTCTGGTTTATTATCTCCGTGGGGACAGTTCATAGGCGTAATGTTTATTATACTGTACAAACTGTATATTTTATGCTCTGCCGCTAAACCTAGAGATCGTAGAAAATTTTTTCATTTTTAGATTGAAAAACTGTACGATTGATATGCTTTTTGCCCGTAGGGACCTCGATTTTGACACAGCGACATTTTGTCCGTCAGGCAGGACAGGTTTTATTCTGCATTCATACACTGCTTTCCTCTGCAGACGCTCGAGTCTGACCACAACAACGGCTGACCATCACACTGCCTGAAACAATACACAATAAACACACACACAACCATCTGTGAACCACCGGCACAGAAAGAGACATAGAATGAGTGTGAAAGAATGATAACATGACAGACAGATACAGAAGAACTGAACGAATATATTTCCAACCACAGAAAACATGAAACTGTCCTCATGGTCAGCAGTGATGAGGGGAAATATAATCATTTCATTTGGATCTGAGAAGAATAAACGATATGTGTAGCAACAATGCACAAGATATCACTCAGAAATGACACAGATAAACACGTCTTGCATTGTGACATCAAGTTTACAGCATCACTGCAATTTTACTCCAAATATAATGACGGATATTGAGACGGTTTCCCATACAAGGATCATCTTAAAACAGGACTAAGCCTTGGTTAAATTAGAATTTGAAGTTGTTTTTATTTTACTTTACAAAATAACATGATTGTGTGAAATAATCACACTAATATATTTATAAGATAATTGGAATGCATGATAAATTATCGGCGGTAATTTTTAATGTTATCGTATCGGCCAATAATAAAATTTAGGCCGATATATTATAGTCGATATTTATATTATTTCGTCTGGTTAAACTTCTTCATCCGCTCACAGTTCTAATCCAGCACAGTTGTGTGTTTCTGTCGTGATCTTTCACTTACTGATATCAGCAAAACATTGTTGATGTAGATACAGTATTTATGAATGTGTGAATCACAGGAAGAAAAGAATATTGTGTGAATCAGACTGCTGTCTGAATGCTTTCTGTCTGGAGATCTGTTAGACTCGTGGATATTAAAAACACTTTTCTGGGTTTGCTCGGGAAGAACATCTATAGTTTGATTGTTGAATAAACATGATAGCAGACAAGTTTGAAGGTGAAATCATGTTTAACTAGTGTAAAGTGGCCTTAACACATGATTTTCACTTGTTTTCTGCAGTCAATGTTTTCATATAAAAGCAGTCGTCCACTTTTAACCTTTTGTTTCATTCTCAGGAAATGTTATATTAATATCTAGATACTGTATATCGCCCAATATATCTGTTATCGGCTTCCAGTGTTAAAGAATCATCGGCCAACATGTACACATGGATGTATAAATGTCGTGTAGGTTGTTTTCGATCAAGACACCTCTAACATTTCATTTAAACTTAAACCCATCCAGGATACCGCACACTAACTAATATTTTGAAATATAAAGTGGCGGTGTACAGATGTGCATACTGAAAAATACACTTTGATTCGCTTAGTTCTGCACACTGAGAGATGAGAAGAACCTCTGAAAACACATTGTTCAGATGTTTATGATGAAATCCTTACTGTACATCTGTGAGCGTATAACATGACCAGAAGAAAGCGTTTGATTGTGAACGGACAGCAGTTGTCCAGAACAGAGAAGATGAGAGACAGAGAGACAGAGAGAGAGAGAGAGAGAGAGACACCACCCTGATCTCCTCTCTCCAGCAGTTCGATCAATATCTGGCTTTCAGCTTTAATCTAATGATGATCATGAGGTTCAGATTTGAAACCATCAGATGCATTAAAATCACATTCAGATTCAAAATAACAACACAACAGTCAGATGGAGACATTAACCAAGAAGACAAGAGACAAGAAAATCACGTCATATGATGATCCTATAAAATGTTGAATACAAACAAATGATGTCAAACTCTCATTATATATATATATATATATATATATATATATATATATATATATACACTCTGATACTCATATGTTTACGGAAATATAATGTAGAAAGCTAACACGTGTTTTATTCAAATGGTCTCGTTTAATAGTCGTTGGTGTTTATTGTACAGCTTTAATTGACACGAAGTTTAATAACAAGCTATTTCTTTATCATAACACAATAAGAGTGATTGATTTACACTAAAGAGAAAAACAATGTTTGCTGTACTACAGAAACAAGAGTCAAGCTCGCGTGTCATGACAGTAATAAGCAAATGTCACTCGCCATAATAACATCACAAACAAACAGTTATTCTTGTCATGCTTTCATCAGAACAGTAACACAAACACATTCATATCACAAGTAAACAAGTTAAATATACACAAACCTTCTCCACGTTCTCCACATTGAAGTCCGCGGCTGCGTTGGGCTCCATCTCTGTGTTTAATATAACACACACCTCCTCTCTGAATCTCTTCTCTTCAAAGTGATGATATATAGTCAATAGAAATATAATAATAATAATAATAATCCTGATGATTCACGGTTAGGAGAGTTCAATTCGACCCGGCGCGCGATCAGGCCGATGCGCGCGAGTTCACGTCTCTCATTCTCGTATTACACACATGATAAAAATATATTTATATCACTGATGACCGATTGATGTGAGCATATGTCACATTAATATCTGCGCATATGTCACATTAATATCTGCGCATATGTCACATTAATATCTGCGCATATGTTCACTAATGTCTCGATGATTCGGTGCGTGTCCTCCCTCTCTCGCTCGTGCCTGACTGAAGCGACACATCGATCTGTGTGTGTTCAACTCTCTGCCTGTATTCAAGTCGATGATTCCCCTTCTGCATGTTGATCAAATGTACCGCCGTGATGAATTTGCACAATAGTGACCGGCGGGGATAAAACTGTGATTTATTTTAGTTTTAAAGCTGTAAAGTCTGTGAAAGCGAGCTGCTCTGAAATAAAACCGATGACTTGACTTTGAGATGACGTTCGTTTTTAGTCAGGCGCGATGTTGGGCCCCTTTAAATGGGTCCGCGGCACTGCTGGGAAATGCTGTTTTAATCAGCTGCGTTTATGAGAGGTGTTACAGCGACACTTTGTGGTGTTTTTGTGTACAGCGTGTATTTCTTTGTCTGTTTGTGGTCAACAGATGGAGCTCGTTATTGACGTTTTACTTCAAAAAAATGTCTAATGGAACATTTTCACATTTGGATGAATTTTTGTTCATTGCTTCCAAAACGAGAAAACTCTTAAAATGTAAAAATCATTAGTCAACTGTATTTTTTTTAGTTATTATGGCTCAAATAAAAACAAACAAACTGCAGTTTGAATGATATTAATTGGAATGCACAATAAAAAAGAAGATTTATGAGTGTCTTTGAGTTATCTCATTTTGGAACCAAACTCTTCAAATAGACATTTAAATGTGTTATTTGTCATCAACACGGACATAAGAAATAACAGCAATTTCACAAGTGAAAGTCACACTTAACAGAGCTCTATTATCACATTAAAGTGCGACAGAATTCATTACGGCCGGTTAGACATCACAAACCTCAGCTGCATCTGCTTTATGGGAAAGTGTGTGAAGAATATTGGACACTTTATGAATACAGTAACAATTCTGCTCTAGACAACTATCACCAAGAGTTTGGTTCTAAAAGAAGAGAAGTCAGTTTTTAAAAATCATGTTTTTTATTGTGCATTTCAATGAATATCAATCAAACTACAGATGGCTGGTTTTCAGTCTAACACAATAAAACACAAGGAAAACATGATAACATCATAAAATACAAAAATGGAGTTGGAACCAAACTCTTTAACTTTATAGAAATGCCATAACGGGTGTGTTGTGATATTGTTATGTTATAAATATATTGTTATTCTGTTGTTTGGAGTGTTTTACAGACCTTTGAAAGAATGTGTGCGTTGTTTTATGAGTCACTTTGGCATGAACGCGTCTGGTGTGAGCGCGTGCAGTGGTTCAGTGTGAACTCTTTCATTCAGACACATGTGACGTCAGTGACACTGCAGATGTGAAGTCACACACTGGACTCTGTTTGTGTAGAAATAAAACTGGTTATGGACACTTGTGGAAATATTGCGTTCATACTGTACTACTGTTCCATCATTACAGGTAAGAATGTGTCTGTCTGTCATCATTGTTGTTTAGTGAATGTTGCTGTAACAGATTATTCATTGTTACTTTACTTTATGTGTTTATGAACTTTAACATGATGGCAGGTCTGAATCTGATGATTCTGTTGTTTGTAGTCTCACATACTTTACATAAGTGGGTTTTATTGTGTATCGGTGTTTGTGTAAAGCTCTTTTTATGGACATTCCTCTCACTTTTATCTGCAAACTTTCAGCATTTGAACTGTTCTGTGTCAAACATGAACTGCTTGTATAAAAGCTCTTTGAAAGACTGTGAACAATGATCTCATGTCATGTTAAAGAGAGATTTTCACATACAGGAGGATTTTAAAGTCAGCATTCATCCTGTACACGTGTCACACTTTGTTTCTCTTTATTCACAGTCTCTGATATGTTTTTCATGTCAGTCTTAATGAATCGATACTAATTTAAATGTCTATTTCATTTTAACTTAATACCCAATGTCAAAGAACTAACAAAGAGCATTTTGTGAGGGTTATATTGAGCTTTCTAATATAAACTGTGCACACACACACGTGAATGAGAGATGTGTGTCTTGAGAGAAAAATAAACAGCGAGAGTGGGACAGAAGTACAGTATGGTTAAGAGTTTTATTAAATATGAAAAGGTCTAACACGAACACCGGCCCAAATTCACCACATTCAACAGCATTTTCACATAAAAACAGCAGAAATTCATCTGAAAACATTCATATCACAGTCTTCCACCAGCTCGTGAAGAGAATTTAGTTTAAATGACACAAAAGATAGTTTTCATGATATCTGCAGAAGTTTTTAATAAATGTTGTTTGTTCAGATTATTTGTGTTATTGATGTTTTGTGATGTAAGTGTGGTGCTGTGGGGCGGCAGTATCTCAGAACAGACACATGATTGAGTTGCTCAACCAAAAGAACCGCTGTGTAAATCCACCGGGTGTGGTGCACAAAACACTCAACAAACCTCACACTGCCCTCTCAACACAACCCTGTGTGTGTGTTATGTGTGCGTGTGTGTGTGTGTGAGTGGATGGACTTGGTTTTATATGTTAGTGGGGACCTAAACCTGAATACACAACAGCTCATGGGGACTCGTGTCACTGTGGGGATAAAATATACAGTATAAAACACATTAGGCCTATGGACCCCACGTACAGCTAGATAATAAAACATACATGTGTGTGTGTGCATGTGAGAGAGAGAGAGCTCCTGTTATATTATATATTATTTATGTTCTGTATGTTGTAATCTGTGTGTCTACTGCAGCATCTTCACCTTCTGCTCAGACGTCCATAAGGAGAGGAGATGAAGTGTCTGATCATGTCAACATGTCTTCGTCCATCAGCAGAGATCCGACAGAGTACACACCGCACACACTACACACTACAGCAGGTACACTCAAACAGAAAATGAAATGTCTGAATGTGATGTGTTTCACCGTCAGTGATGGTGTTTAACTCCACCCCAGATGAACATCTGCTGAACATGACTGAAACCATCACAGAGACTTCACCTGTCTCTCCTCAGTCAACAGTAACACTCGCTAAACTCACAACACAACATCCTGAGACCACCGCCGTCCATCCCACATCATACAGAACTGAGACCACCATCATTCATCTGATGACACACCGTTCTGAGACCGCTGGAATCAGCACCAGCACGCAGACATCAACTGCAGTCATCATCAGCAGTCCTGCGCAGGCAGAAGCGCGTGTGCACACTCCGTCTGCACTGAATGTCGGAGATGAGCCAGGTTTTACGTAGACTTACGCACTAACATGTCTGTGCATATATGACACGACACGTCTCATTACTGTGGAGAGTAAACGAGTCTCTATAAAATATTCAATCATTTATTAGATAAAAACTAATTTGTTAGTGTGTAAACGTGAATGACACAACATGAGGTTGATTTTCTTGCAGTGGTCTTGGATCAGAGACTTTTGTTATGTTATACGGCCATGTTATCATGTTGGCAATAATCACCACACGTCTTCAGTCGACTGTGTGATTTACTAATGTGATTTCAAACATCATGTGGTTTTGCATCATTTCATAGAAGCTCTTGTGACCGAACACAGCTTTACACACACACACACACACACACACACACACACACACACACACGTACAGAACACAGTGTTTATCATAAACACTGTTTAGCAAAACAAACAGAAAACTGCATGTGAGCTTTAGCAGCTGATAAACAAGAGCATCATTATATGTGTATAGAGTCACGCTGAGACCTCTGAACACTAACAACAACAACAACAACAACAACAACAACAACAACAGATGGATCTTTGTGTTCACCCCCCCCCCCACACACACACACACACACACACACACACACACACTCTCTCTCTCTCAGAAATTGTGTAAGAATGATTTGTGGTTTTCTACACATTGATGTTGTGTATTCTGCTCTTGTCATTCTATAGATCAGTTTGGCGTTCTTACACAACACAAACAACAGAAGGACAGAAGACGAGAGTAGAAATGAGACGGATCATGATGTGTCTATTCTAAACATGTGTTTTCTTTATATGCTGAAAGTTTTGGACATTTACCCCAGAGAGTCTTCAGATCCGCTGCTGGCCGGGCTCACGTCTGCGTTTGTCATCATCGCTGCTGTTGCGTCCGTCCTCATATTCCTGAAATTCAGAAGCAGAAACGATGGAGCAGAATTCAGCAGACTGCAAGATCTGCCCATGGTAAAGAGTTCCCATACATCTCACTCACTTCTGCTTATGTTTCAAGTCATTATACATCTCAAAACACTTCGACATGAACTACTGTAGACTATAAAACACTTAAATATGAAGTGATGAAGATTATTCTTCGAGAAGAATAACAGAAAATGCAAAACAATGGAATAAAAGCAGATGATGTTATGTTACAGTAAGTGTTGGATGATGTAGATGTTTATTGAGATGGATGTGTGTGTGTTTCAGGATGATATGCTGGAGGACGCTCCTCTCACCATATACAACTACTGAACACACACTTGTATCCATGTGTCTTCTCTTCTTCACCAGACAGACAGACAGAAAGAGAGAGACAGCTCATGATCAGAAACGATCTTGAGCACTTTATGTGAACTTTGAGAACGGTTTGTGTGCCAGGGATCTCCACATCTACTCAGTTTAGATCAACTTCAGGCCTATGTTTGTGTGTGTTTTGTGAGGTTACAGTATATTTTGGGCTTGTGGGGTGGTTTGAGGGATTCACATTCACGTGCTTGTTTTCTGTGCACATGGGTTTACAGACAAATGGCTCTAATCCTAATATATTCATATAAAATCTAAAAATATGTGGTGACCAGAACAGCCAGCTGTGATCAATGCAGTTTTGTCAATGAATTTGTTCATGTGTTTATGTTGAAAAAGTTTATTAATATCAGTAAATAATGATGTTGATACATAATACTGTGTCTGATAGATGTGTGACTAACTGATCACTTGGACAGTTTTTCTGACACGTTTAAAAACAAATAGTCTTAAAATACAACACTGGTGTTTTCAAGTCATTGCTATTAACATCTTATCAATACCAACACAACATGACAATGAAATAATTTAAAGTCAGTTCATGTTAGTAAACGGAAGATTACAGATCCACATCACTTCATGTTTCAGGAAGAGATCAAGAGTCCATCATGTGATAACAAACATTCACCTGTAAACACCTGAAACTGAACACCTGTTTCAAACCCACACACCATAAATAAACACAGCTGTGATCTCCTCATCGGTTCTCTTGAACATCAACACTGCATCTTACAAAGCAAAGTTCTGTCTGGACACTTTCATCTTAAAAATTATTTTGTGGCTTTGTTTTAAAACGTATTTCATTAGCTAATCCATCATGTGTCTCTGTGTGTGATCTTGCTTTTATATCCCGGTGGGGACCTAAACCTTAATACACACCAACTCATGAGGACCCGTGTCGCTGTGGCAAACGAAATTGAGGTTCCCACAGGCAAAAAAGCATATCAATCATTTTGTAAAAAGGTTTTGTATGATCTTTAGGTTTAGGAACTAAAATAAACAGTTTGTACAGTATAAAGATCATAACGCATATGGACTGTCCCCACGGAAATACAATAGATTGAGTGTTCTCTGTTCATTTCACTGAGGTCACTCAGAGGTCACTGAGACTGAGATCCGGTGGACTGTTTGAACCTCCATCAACACCTTCAGGTCCATCATCCAGATCACTTCCAGCATCACTGAGGTCACTTCCTGAAAGACCTGAGCTTTTGTGAACTCCACGTCCACGGCTCTTAGTTTGTGTGTCTAAAATCAATCAGAAGAATAAAATAAAAACCTGTTCATATCTTTAATGTCACCAGGATGATGTCATGAATCTGTGTGTGTGTTACCTGCTTCTTCCAGCCAGGACTCATCTGAACTGATCTCTGCGAGACTCGCAGTGAGACTGAAGTCATCCTCCGATCCTGATGACCTGTGTCTCAAGGGACTCGACTCCACCGCTGGTTCCCGAAATGAAATGAATGACTGTTGTATATGTTTGTTGTATATGGAAATCATATCTTTGTGAGATGTTGGGTTGGGGTGATAATATGAGTCCCTCGTTTGTTGAAATGTTTCTCACCTTGTTTGTGTGGAGGTTGTGTGGCAGGTGTGTTGTGGACGTCTCTCAGGATCAAACCTCTGACCTCATCCTTCAGCTCAGACACACTGACTCTAAACACACACACAGAGAGTAAACATGTGCACAAACACAC
>NC_136778.1:242539-281926 GCF_947034865.1 Barbatula barbatula
GTTCTTACAGGCCTCTTCCACAGTGTAATACTTATTCTGGATGGGGTCGATCACGAAGCCGGAGGCGGCCTGGGCCTCCAGAAGCTCTAAGCTCGTGTCGGGACGCAGAAGACTGTTCTTCATGGCCTGGTAGATGGTCAGAGTGCAGTCATTGGCCTCATCGTAAACCCCAGCGATGCAGGTTGATTCTCTGAGATACGCACAAAGCCTCTGTTCTATGTCCTGGCTGCTAATCTTGCCCTCTCGCAACTGATCCACATCTGAAGCATCCAACAGTTTGGCATCCACCAGATCTGATACGTTAACTTCAGCACGTAGCCCGGGTACGGTCATGGGTTTTTCAGGGGCTGGAAGCAGGAGCAGGCCGGTGCTAAGGTCAGCTTTGCAGCGCTTCTTCAGAGTAACGTAGGTGGTGCGAAGACTTGTGTCTGGATCGACGTAGCACTCTGGTTTTGCGTTTAGAGCTTGGTAAAGATCCTCATCAATGAGATCACGGTCCATGGCAGCATCTTTGGAGAGATACACACTTAGGGTGGGATCAAGGATTCCTCCTGCCGCCTCCTGTGCCTGCAGCAGACGAAGAGCTGTGTCCCGCTCAATGATTCCTTTCCTCGTGGCTTGGCTTGCTGACAGCAGCTTGCCGGTTTTTGGATCCCTGAACCCAACGCAGGCGGCCTCTGCAGTCAACAGCTGCTTCTTGTCAGTTTCATCCAACAGTCCGTTCAGACAAGCCTCTTCAACAGTCAGTCTCACATTAGCCCTGGGATCTATGATGTGTCCTGTGGCAGCTTGAGCTTCTAATAACATGATTCCACTATATTCTGGGAGCAACTTTTGTTTTTTGGCTTCTGTGAAGGTCAGCTTTCCTTTAGGTCCACCTGACAGCCCTGCAATGGCTCCTGTGCCTTTCAGATTGAGCCTGATATCAACGGCTACATCCTGGATGGTCCGCTGACCGTTTATTAACTGCTCTGATGTCACTTTGTCGATCACGCCACAGTCGTGCAGCTGCTGTGCCGTAACTTTCTTGCGGACACCATCGAAAACCAGATTAGAGGAGTCAGGTTGGTCCGTTTGGGTATATTTATTCGCACCATCCAGTTTCTGCAGAGGCACCTGCGTCTGGGACTGCAGTCTGTTACGTTCTTCCAACTCTCTCAGTTGAGCCCTCAGCTTCTCCATCTCACTCTTGACAGAGGTCAATTGATTCTCCAGGACAGAGCGTTCGGAGCCGTGCTGTCGTATTTTCTCCTCGTGAGTCTCACATTTGAGCCTCCATTGAGTGAAGTCTTTCTTGATCTTGTCGTTCTCTTCCTGCAGCTGTAATTTCAGTCGCAGTTCAGACCCTGCTGAGAGTTTTGTACGTGCTAGTTCATCCTCCAGCTTTTTCAAACGCATAATTTCCAGTTCCATGCTTTTGATTTTCTTCATGAGGTCATCACGTTCCTGCTGCAGTTCAGTGTATCGAGACTGAGAGGTCTGGATCACAGAAGACGTCTGCAAAAAAAGAAAAGAAGGGAGAGAAAGATAGTTTCATCATTGTCAATATATTTCAACATCTATAAAGACAGAACAAAGCAAATAAATACTAAAATATTTCAAATCAATATTTTGTGTCCATTAATGTATTCACGTGATGAGCAGCCGTGCAATAGAAAAAAATAATATACATGCAGTCTGTAATTATCACAGCAGCATAAAGTGTCATAAAAGAGGGCTTATTTTGTGATAACAACCATCTGGATGTACATTATCTCTTAATCTTCAAAAGAACAGAACTGTCATTGACAGACTGAATTACCAGTGATCCAAACCTGTATGACTTTCTTTCTTCAGTAAAACAATCTTTCCTGAAAAAACTTTTTTTCATACAATAGAAATTAAAACTGACTTTACTGTTTCACAAAAGGAAGACGTACAGGTTTGGGTGAGAAACTGATAAGATAATTTTGATTTTCAAGTTTGATGTTGATATAGATGTGTGTGAAGAAGCACTCAAATAAAGATGTTAATCTGACTATCCGGTGGTGTGTGGTACAGAGATCAAACATGCAAATTTTGCAAACATGCAAATAAGTGGCAGATGATTAGTGGAGAATAATTTGCATGTCAGATGATCACGGGAGGTAACCATCTGCAGCAAACAGGTTGAGAGAGACGAGAGCATCTAAATCTAAAGCGGCTGGAGTGTCCAAAAACAGCCTTTTGTACCTCACTGGCTTGTTTTTGTGTATTTTGTATCTCCAGCTGCAGTTTTTCTCGCTCTCGTGTGAGCTGCCGCATAATTCCGTCATGTTCTGCGCTGGCACGCTGGCTGGCTTCAAACTGTTTCTGCAGAGCTGCAATCTGATTGGCCATTTCACGTTCTTCATTCTTTTTGCCTTTAAGCAGTTCCTCGCATTCCATACGCGCACGTCGCAACTCTTCCTCCAGACGGAGACGTTCTTTACTGAGAGTTCCATTGACTCGCTGCAGACGCTCACTCTCGATGGTTCCCACGTTAAGAGCGGTGGTCTTCTCTTCGAGGGTACGGCGAAGGGTCTCGTAGCGCTGGTTAGCGTCTTGGACGCGGCCCTTCTCCTGTGTCAGCTGGACCTTTAGAGTATTCATCTCCGCATTCAGGGCAGTCAGACTCTGAGAAGACACTTTATTCTCCTTCACACTGCGGCCGAGAGCTTCCTGCAGCCGCTTGCACTCTTCTTCAACTTGTTTGGTCTTGACGTTGGTCTCTTCGTTGGTCTTACTCAGTGTGGTAATTGTAGTGGTGTACTCCCGCATAGCCTGGTTAGTCTTTTCAAGTTGCGTCTCCATTTTCCTACGCTTGCCGGCTTCATCTTCCGCCGCTCGCCGCTGCTTCTCCAGATCGCTCTCCAGGCGCTTCTGCTCCTCTTGGACTTCTTGTACGCGGGTCTGTAGTCGCATGATCATCTGTTCAGAGCGGCTCTTCTCGAGGGCGTGGGCCTCTAACTCCACCCGGATGAGGCTCAGTTCATGATGGGATGAGCGAAGCTGCACCAGTTCATCACCAGAGTTTTCATTCTTAGACTTGAGGTCGCTCAACTCTTTTTCCAGTCGGCTTCTCTCTGCCTCCAGAACTCTTTTACCACGTCTCTCCTCGTCGAGTGCGTGCATGAGTTGATTTATCTCGCTGCCCTTCTCTTGCAGCGTTCGATTGGAGCCCTGTTGCACCTCCTTCCATTTGTTCTCAGCTTCAAGTTTCTGGCCGAGCAGCAGCTGCACCTGAGATTCCAGCTCGTGCCTCTTCCGACCTTCTTCTGTCCCGACAGCGACGAGTCTCTTCCCCTCCTCTTCCAGTTGCTTTCGTCGAGCCTCCTCCTGAACGAAGGACATACGAAGCTTCCGCAGCTGCTCCTTCAATTCTCGAGACTCGTCCTCTAATCGTTCACATTCCAGACGCACGGAGGCCGAATCGTTCTCCTGCTGCTGGGAAAGCTTCTCCATGCTCGTCTGCGTAACGAGGATTTGAGACTCGAAGGTCTGTTTCACCTCCTGCAATTCTATGCTGTGCAACTGCCTTACCTTCGCCAGCTCAGCCTGCGCCTCCTTCACACGCTGCGCCTCCTCCTGCAACTGCTTGCGCAGACGCTCCAGCTCTTGGGTCTGGTCGGACACGGTCTTCTCCAGCTCCATCTTGGCCCAGCTGGCCTGCTCCTGCTCCTTCAGTTTCGTACGCATGCTTTCACCATACTCCTGCTGCAAAACCGTATAGCGCTCCTCCACGATGGTCTTCTTCCTCTCCCCCTCTTCCAGCTGGAGTCTGAGGCGACGGACTTCCTCCGTAAGCTCTTGGAGACGGTTAGTTGAGGAGTCCAGACTCTCCTGTGTGGCCATGCACTTTAAAGCTTGGCTCCTCTTCACCTCCTCCAGAGAAAGCAGATGAGTCTGGGACTCGTTCAGCTCCTGCTTGTACTTCGAGAGGGTCTTCTGTAAAGCGGCATTGGTTTCTGTGTGGTCCTTGATGGCGTCTCTCAGCTGCTGAAGCTCTTCGTCGAGCAGATCAATCCTGGTATTGCGAATCTGCAGAGATGAAAAGAAATAATCAGGATCGCCCATTGGGAGGTGACATGAGACAAGAGAGCACCACACCAAATCCTCATGATACCTTCATTTCTTCCATGTTCTTCAGAGAGACCATGAGAAGTTTGTAGTAATCACTTGAACGAGTGAGTAACTCTAAGTAGTGTGCATTTAGAGATGACACCTGGGACACAAAAACAAGAACACAATCATTTTATTACAATGATAACAATGCTGTCTGTGTCGACTGGTGAAGTGTGAGGTGGTGTTTGTACCTCGTGTGAAATTGCAGATGACGGTGATTGAAGAAGAGTTCTCTTGATGGGAATGTTGAGCAAGGTTTCCAGTCCTGCACTGTAAGATGCTAACTCCAGCTCATAGTTCTACAGAGACACAACACGTGAGAAATGAATGTGAATACAGTAATGTGGGATTGATCAGACAGTGAGCGAGAGTAGATCTATAAAGACGTTACATGGATTTTATTACATTTGATCAGGATTGCTTTCATGCACACAGGGCCGGCCTGTGGCATAGGAGACATAAGCCGTGGTCAGACTTGACTTTGAGCATGCAAAGATCGTTCGGACGGTGGTATGAAAATTATCGGACTTTTGAAACTCGAGTCCTGCGTGTTCAAAATTTGAAGAAAAGTCAAAGAGATCGTTTTCCCAATAAGTTTAAGTATAATTTATTATCAGATGTAAAAGCTTCTTCCAGCTGGGGCTGTTCTCTCAACATACATATGAGACAAAACCAACAGAACCCACACTTCTGGGTTACAAGTATTTATAAAGTATGTGACGTCGATTCTATCTTCGGGCTCCTCCCCTTCATCGGGCGGGCGTTGAATCCTCCGGAACCAATCACCTCGGGACATGTAAATCTGACTCCATTCTCCCCCAACCATTGGCTCCTGCAAAACATTTTGAAAATAGCCGGTCCTGCCGAGAGATGCGATTGACGCACACACACATACACTCACACACTTGTTATCTGAGACCCTGCTTCTGCATTCCTCAGAGCTCATGTTACACACTTCTGCCAAATAGTTTTCAAGACAAAGAACCCAGCACAGCATGGACATACTCATCTCATTATATTTAACAGTAAAACAACAGTAAACATGAATTTATAATACATAAAACATCATAATCCCAATAATCCCTCTCTTGACCTCGACAGAGGTCAAAATTCTTGGTCCTCTGGGTCGTCAGTATAGCTGGATAACAACGGCATATTAAATGGTTTTGGGCTTTCCGGTCTCTCAATAGCTGAAACTATTAAACGATTACACAGTGATCTAAGGCAAGGAATGCAACAACAACCACACGTAATCAAAATTGCTATGAATACCCCTATGGACATCACAACAGACATTACTATTGCTTGCCATCTTCCCAATGTTTTGTCTAGCCAATCTCCAATAGGATTATTTACTCCTGAATGTTCCTTCATCTCTATAGACAAAGTTTTCAAACCTTCCAATGCCCTCGTCACTGATCCATCTGGGGCAGTATTATTGGGAATGTACGTACAACAAAGATCACCAAACATTACACATACTCCTCCCTTCTCTGCCAACAGCATGTCCAGAGCCATACGGTTCTGTATAGCCATCAGTGAAGTTGGTGCTAGCTGCTCCGCTAAACCATCTACGGCATCCCTTGTCATATTCGCTAACCTCATCACATTATAATGCACATAATTAATCCTATCTACATTCTTGTTTGGGGTGACTGGAAAAAGGGCAGCTATTATGGGTATATTCTCAAAACCTGCTGCCACTTGGTTTGCTAGTTTATACTCATCCGGCACACCTCGTGGAATGCCTATCGCATCAATGTATGTCGGGCTATTTAATGATAAATCTACACTTGAACCTATTGCTCTCCGTTTTATGATGTGTCTCCTACGTTTTCTTGTCAATGTTGCTGAATTTATAGTTTCCGTTCTGACTGCTCTGTCACCTATCAGAGTTATTGGGGCTCCCAGTCTTACCAAAGCACACACTCCCTTTGCCTTCTCAGGTATCCTAGTAAACAATCTTCGATCTCCACAATAATAATATAAACCTGCTCTAGCCCACGTACCTATTTCAGTCCCATTATCTACTATGATCCGATCACACCACTCCTTATTTATCTCCCCCAGGTTGCTGGTTGGTGATAGACGTTTAATATCAAAACAGGTATAATTTGCTTTCTTCGGTGTAAATGGACCTGCCCGTGAAAGGTTGGTTATTGGTGGGAATATTGCTGCCAATGTGGTACAATTTTTTGGACTGGCCATCCGTGTCAATGCCAGCATACACTCATAGCCCCACGTATCATTTTGGTACAACGGGGCTGGTTCAATGTATAAATGAGGTCTTGCATTAGCACATCCAACACAATCATCTAACCTCTGTTCTCTGGCTGTGGTAATTATCCATTCCAGCCACAAATTATTTTCCCCATATCCTGTAGCTCTCTCTATCATATCTTCTGGTTTTAACATGGTGTAATCTATTTCCACCACTACATTCTTTTGTCCTACCGATAATGGCTCAGCTATTGTCTCATTTCTTTCCTCCTCAGGTGAACTGTCTATAACAAATTTTATTACTGCTTTTTTATCTGTTCCTGGGCTGTGCACCCCCATTATAAGGAAAAACTCCCCTGTATAATTGGCTGATCCCGTTCTGGTGGATATTGAAAGGGTGAGTGGATTTTGACTTGCACTGTAATCTCTCTGCATTTTTAAATCAAATTTTGCCGAGGTACGGGTCCAAAGGCTAGGTTGTTCCGGAGTCCAAGCACCTGTATATGCGATTACCTTATTCCATGATGGACACCATTCACCCCTATAGGTTTGCCTAGACTGGGACACCTTACAAACACTATCCATATTCCCATCCATACATATATATATATTGTACCCCCTCCATGAGCTATTTTTTCCCCCACAATTTATGACAGCGCATAGGTCGAAAGTAAATGATGTAGTCTTACCCCAAACATAATTAATTACGAGTTGTTCACACGGTAACCTCGTATCGGCTATGGCTTTTTTGTGTCTCGATTTTGATATGGTGTTGTTGCTTTCCTGACCCTTAGTTAGGCTAAAAATTATTCCTACTATAACTCCTGAAATTATTAATAGGATCCCCGACAGCTTACAGTTTTCCCACAGCTTCATCTTGTTGCCCTCTCTTGGACTTTAAAGGAATAATAAACACACTCTTGGAAATTAAAATGGTTAAACACACAATATACTTAATGGGAATATGCAATTAAGGAAAAATATATATGGTTAAAATCACACAAAATAAAATGGTAAGGAATGACAATATAAAAATCACAATAGTAATATAAAGGTATAAAAAATAGTAAATATTAAAAAATATGGAAAACAATAGGTATGAAAATAATAAATATGAAAATCACAATAAGAACAATATATAATATGGTTATAAAGAATATATGGTAATACGTATTTCCCCTTGAGTATTCACTCAAAATTTATTGCACTGGAAAATGATTCTACTGTCCTTCTCTTTGGTCGCAGCTCATTCACCCGGGACACCTGTCTTGTGAACGATTTGCAATTGTTATTGTACTGGTGGTGTTGTGATTTCACCTGTGGCTTCTTCAGCCTCTGGTTCTCCTTCCCTCTCTTGGACCTGTCTACGCAGGTCCACCCGTGTCTCTGCAAGATCCCTTGAGGGGGGGTCACAAGCTACACATGAGGTTAAATGAAACCAAGTGTCACCCTTGCCCTGCAATCGAACACAATGTGATGTCCTCGCTGTCACCCTATAGGGTTTCGACCACCTCGGCTCATTCCACTTTCTCCTGAACGTCCTCAGCCTCACCCACTGTACCGTCGTTGGAGGGGGGTCTGCTGCTGGAGATGGATTGACCTGGCATGAAAAAGTCTTAATGAGAGCAGTCAGTTTATCAAAATAGACAGTGTGAGATAATGGTGTCACAATGGCATCCGACAGTGCATTCCGTGGCCCTGGAAACTGCCGACCTGTAAATAATTCAAAAGGGGTGAATCCTGTGATTCGGTTAACAGATGATCTTACTGACATTAAGGCCAATGGCAAAGCTGACAACCAATTTAGTTTTGTCTGTGCACAGATTTTAGCCAATTTGAGTTTTAGTGTGAGATTCATTCGTTCAACCTTACCTTGGCTGGCAGGATGCCAGACTGCACCAAATGCATGTTTGAGGCCTAGGGCCTTTTCGACGACTCGCAAATGTTCATTCTTGAAATGACTGCCATTATCTGATCGTAAACGCCGGGCGAAACCATAGCGCGGAATATAATGGTTAATTAAACATTTTATCACCGCCGTACTGTCTTCTCTGCCTACAGGATAAGCTTCAGGCCATCCAGTGAAATAGTCTACGATTACCAGAAGATAACGCTTACCCTGTATCCTCGTGATCATATCTGTGAAATCAATCACGATTTCGTCCCCCGGACCACCGGTCAAAGGAAACGAACCCCTTGTTGGTTTAATCGTGGGTTTAACGTTATATCCCTGACAAACTTCACACGTGCTCACATGTGCTGAGACCATAGCTTTTAAAAAAGGATGCCACCAATATTCAAGCGCTCTCATCATCTGTTTGTCCCCGACATGGCTCACTCCATGAACCTCTACCATGATGGAATGACACAGACTCGCTGGGAGCGCCGGACGTCCATCCGGAGCTTGCCACAGTCCGTCAGAGGCACGAACAGCTCCATGTTGTGCCCACACAGAGACTTCTTCGGGGGTACAGCGCTGATGCTCTTTACAAAGGTATTCCCTTGTGAATCTCGGCAATAAATCGTTAGATGTTCTTTCTGATGTGCACATCATCTGCGAGGACACATAACCAGCAGCAGCTTTTGCCGCCAAGTCTGCAGCGTCATTGCCTCTGCTCAAAGAGCTATCCACCTTAGAGTGACCAGCGCATTTAATCACTGCCACCTCTGAGGGGATCATCAGAGCCTCTAAAAGGTCTCTGGCTTCACATGCATGTGTTATTGGTCGACCTGACGAAGTGATAAAGCCACAACGTTTCCACAACGGCATTTCTACGTGTACAGCTGTAACAACATAAGCAGAGTCAGTATAGATGTTTACACGGTGTCCACCAGTATGTCGCAAGGCTTTGATCACTGCTATCATTTCTGCCCTCTGTGCTGACTGCTTCCCCTCTAACCTTGCTGCATCCCTCGTAATCATCTCATGTCCTACCTGCTCTACCACTGCATAAGCCGCTTTCAAACTTCCGTCCTCCGCCCTGAAACAGCACCCGTCAGTGAACAAAATCATGACTGGCTCAGGGCCAGTCAATGGTTTTGCAAACAAACCTGGTCTGACCACTGATGCCCTCTCTGTGATCGGTGCACAGTCGTGTGGTTCTCCCTCCTCCACCAAATCTGCCATGTTAATGCCCTCATGCGTGTATATGATATGGTCGGCGAGCAAAATTGCTGCAATGCGTCGCTGTCGTAAAGGGGAAAATGTGAATGATTCAGAATTAACAAAAGATGCGATTGAATGCGTGGTTAAAACAATTAGGTGGTGGCCCATAACAATGTGAGACGTTTTCTTCACTATCTTTGCCAATCCTGCGACAAACCTGCTGCATGGTGGCTGTCTTTGTTCTACACTGTCCAACAACATGCTAACATACATCAACACTTTTCTGCCCCCCTGGTCTTTTTGATAAAGTACCCCATGTGCACTTGACCCTGTCTCAGAGACGTCTAAGTGAAATGGTGATCTGTAATCAGCACTGCTGAGATTAGCTGCATGTGCCATCTGTTGTTTCAGGTTAATGAACGTCCGTTCAGCTTCCTGTGTCCACTCAATGTCTGCTCTCAAATTCTTCATACCCTGTTGTTTTACAAGATCTCTCAAAGGGGCTGTTAATGAAACATACATTGGAATATAGTGTCTACTATATCCTGTTAGGCCTAGAAATGACAACATCTCTTTAACCGTGGTTGGTTTTGGATGACTCAGAATTCCTCGTCTATGGGCTACAGTTAGCGTGGAGCCCTCTGGGGTGATCATGCGACCTAGAAATGTAACACAAGGTCTGCAAAATTGCAGCTTTTCCTTGCTTACCTTGAAGCCACTTTTGTGTAATTGTCTTAACACAGCTTCGCTCCCCTCCAGGCATCCTTGCTCTGTTTTGGCTGCCAAAAGGAGGTCATCAACATACATGATCAACACACAGTCTCCAGGCAAACTACAGTCCTGTAATTGTTGTTTTAATGCATGGTTAAAAATTCCTGGTGATAAAACAAACCCCTGGGGTAATCTGTTGTAAGAATATTGACAACCTTTGTATGTAAAAGCCACATACGCCTTGCATTCCTCTGCTAAAGGGATACAGAAAAATGCGTTAGCCAAATCAATACATGTAAACCAATTGTGCTCAGGTGTTATCACAGAGAGTGCAGTATACGGATTAGGCACTGTTAACGATGGTGTAGCCACAACAGCATTGATTGCTCTCAAATCATGTACCAACCTGTACTTATTCGTGCCTGGTTTCGGCACCGGAAAAATAGGTGTGTTCCACCTAGATTTGTATGGTGTAATAACACCCCTCTCTAGGAGACCTTTTACTGTTGCAGCCACACCCTCGTCCGCCTCAGGTTTGTTGCGGTATTGTGGAATCCAGATGGGGTCAGGTGTGCTTAACTGAAAGTAAACTGGAGACATGTTACAAAAACCTACATCTGTTGGGCCCTGAGACCAAAGATCCTCAGGTAAATTTTTTATGATGTCTGGTGCTCCCACACTATCTGACAGCTCCCTGCCATGGAATCTAGAAACCTGCACATGCTCTAGAGCTCCAGTGTCTCGTGTGGCACCTTCTATCCAATAGGCTTTGTGTTTAGGTGAATATTTAACATCTGATTTTTCCGTGGGCTCCCAATCCTGGGTGGCCAACAGTGTTTTTGTAATCTTACCTAGCTCCCTGGCTTCATGGCTTGGGTGTAAGGCTAACGATATGTGAGGTGCTGCTGTGTCTGCCATCTCATACCACTTCAACTGCTCTTCTGTCAGCTTCACTGGAGCCATCACTCCTTCTTTACTCACAAAAATTCCAGCTCCCTCCAACACCCATCTGTCTCCCTCCACTTCCTGAAACATGTCTTCATAAATGGTTATGTCATTTCTGTCATAAAACAATGTACAATGCAATGGGTCTATGGGGGGTAAATAGATATCTAAATTTGAAATCCATGAACGGTATTTATTATACAGTTCCATTGCTGTGCCCCACTGTGTATCATCATCTAATTTTACCCAGTATAGATCAGCTGCCTCCTCCTCCCCACACGAGGTCAGCATCCACTGGCTGTCTGTCGTATTACCTGATAGGGAACAGTTAATGGTTGTACCATCTGGAAATGTAACTATTACCCCTTCTGCTGAGCACAGAATGCTAGCCCCTAATTTTATTAATAAATCTCTACCCAAAAGAGGAATGGGAGCATTGCTGGAGAAAAGGAACGAGTGTGATAAACATTGATTTGCCACTTCTACTTTGAATGGTTGTGTCATTTTCAAGCTTTCACTTCCCCCAGAGAACCCGATTATTGTCACACTTTTGTCACTCAGATCAGATTGTTTTATGCCGCCTGTGACAGTCGAATAGGTGGCTCCGGTGTCCACCAGAGCTTTTAATGGTTTGTTGTTTACCATTAACGAAATGAGAGGTTCGGCCCTAGCCCTCATTTCGGTTCTCTGGGGGCCCCTTCAATAAACGCTCGCGCCATCCTCCGGGCCCGATGGCGGGAACATCGGCACCTGTAGGTTGGAGGGTGGTGGAGGGTATTGCCCCGGGTTGTATGGGGTTTGTGGTTCCCTGCCGCGACCACCGGCACCACCTCTTCGAGGACCCCATCCCTCCGCAGGTGGTCCGTTAAACTGACCTGAAAGCTGTGGACACTCTCTCATCCAGTGGCCTGCCTCACCACACACGTAACAATTTCCCCCGCCCTGCTGCCTCCCTCCATAAGACCCCCTCCCTCTATTACTACCCCTCCAATTGCTCCTTTGTCTATTTCCCCTCCCACCTGCTGCATGGGCGTCTGTACCATAGGGTGGGCCGTTATATTGGTAAGGGGGTGGCTGATAGGGTTGTTGTGGCATTTGCTTACTCTTTTTTGTCCCTCCCTCATTTTTTGCTTGTTCTAACTGTAGTTTTAGCAACTCTATTTTTATCTTTTCTAATTGTTCTTCCTCTTTTCCTGTTTTCTCTACAGCCCTATCTGTGTGGTGGACTAAATGCCTTTCCCATATTTCGTTACTAGCAATTGGAATGTCAGGGTTATTTTCCATTATTTGCTTAACACCACTAGGGGCACCTGCCATAACCGCTGCTCTGAATATGTCTCTTGTAATTGGGTTGGTTAAACTATTTTCTTCCACCATCTGTTCCCACTCAGCAGCGCACCTGAAATAATATGCTGCACCTGTCTCACCTGGTTTTATGCGAAACTTTATGTTTTGGTACACGGTGGGTGGCAATGGGTACAATCGACCGAGTGCCCTGCCCACCATTGTAATTACTTTTGAAAAATCAAGATCATTTGGATATTGTAATGTTTGGGCTTCGAGTTCAAAACTCCCCATCTGAGAGGCTGTCAAAATCTGACCCAACAGACACCTTATGTCACCCAAAGCCAAAACGGTACCATGACTCAAGGCCGTTAATTTACTTAACCACTTAGAGCCCCCTGATGTAATTGGAGGAAGTTTACTGGAAATAGCAGTCATGTCACTGTGTGACCAGGGCTGGTACTGCACCCCAGTGCTCTTTGCTAACAATGGGGCCTGTACGCCTGGATATAATTGATTACTATGATGACTCATAGCCTGCTCTCTCTGCTCTGGTTCGTTAGGGGGGCAATGATCAATTGAAAAATTAGACAGCTGCTGTTCTTTTTCCCTTCCCCTAGTTCGTTTTGCTATTGGCTCCTCATCCATTACCATCGTTCCCTTAATACATACTGTATGCATCGTGCCCTGGGCCTGACCTATTGTTTCTATAGGGCCAGCTGCTCTACAACTTCCCCTTTCATCTTCACTTCCTACTCCGTTCTCACTACCATCACTTTCCTCTGGAAGTTCCATATTTTCTGCCATGTGGCGCATTGTCTCATTCACCTGAGCTCGTGCCGCATGTACCTGTTCTGTCACTACCTTGCCCAGATGTTGTACCTCCTGTCGAAGTTCTTCTAATTCTTTTAAATTACAGTCTAAAACTCCCTCTCGTACCTCAAGCACGACCTGTTGTTTGCTGTGAGTCGTATTTGGTGAGATGTAGGGGGGGGGCTGAGCAATAGGCGGGGCAAGAGGCGGGGCAAGAGGCGGATACAATGGGCGGTACTGTTCAGGGGGCGGTGCTAGTGACTGGGTCTCTCTGTTTCCATCCTTCACTTTCAGTCTAACATCATCGTCTGTAGCTTTCCCTTCTTTCCTATGTCCAATAGGTGATATAGCTGTCGCCACGAGGGCAAGACGACCCCATTTTCTTAAATGTTTTTCTAAGTCACACCCTTTACTTTTATATCTACTTGCATTATACCATTTAATCGTTTTTTCATCACCTTTATGTCTGACTAACCTACAATGAGCCTTTTTCTCCATATTTCTTATTTTCGGGGCCAGGGGCACTTTGAATGTCTCTGCCTCTTTCGTCCATGCATAATTATCACACAATTCTAACCAACATTCCTGAGCTTCTCTTTGTCTCCCTTTTTTCTCTCTTGGTTCAGCCTGTGCTATCATCATCTCAGCGATACTCTGCCATTGCGCTAATACGGTCGGACATTCGTATTCATCACACTCCTTTTGAAACTCTGCCATTCTATTTATTTATTTACTTATATATATATGTATTCAATATAACTTTCCTACTAGTTCCTTTACGATCGTCTCCTTACACCAACTTAGATTATACACATACACAAGGCCTACACACACCACGTGCTGAATTTTCCGTTCACTTATGCATTCAACTAAACACCACGTCTAAATACTTTCATCCCCAATACCATTCATACAAAGTAAATAATTTACGGATTTCTTTCTCCGAAGGACTTTAACCTAACAGAATTTGTGATTCGCCGATCACGGGATTTCTTTCCCAATTAAACAGACTTTAATCTGTTATTAATTTATGGCTTTCTCGCCAAGGGACTCCAACCCGTAAACAGAGTTTAATCTGTTTTAATTCCAGGGACTCTAACCCTTATTAAACAGACTTTAACTGTTTTAAAAGAATCTTTTAAATCTGATTTTCCTTATTTCAATTTTACTCGTCTATTCATCGAGATGTTCATCAAATTTAACACAGAAATTTAGTATATCCAATAGCAGAATTCGAAATAACAGGTTTTCTGCTTACCTTTGTATTTTAGCCGGCCTTTTGTGTTAAATCTGAATCGTCTCGATATCTTTTTTTCCTCCCCCACGGGGTCCGCCGAAATGTGGCGCCAAAACTTCTCTTTGTCCTTCAAATCACGTCGTCGGGGTCACCAACTATCGGACTTTTGAAACTCGAGTCCTGCGTGTTCAAAATTTGAAGAAAAGTCAAAGAGATCGTTTTCCCAATAAGTTTAAGTATAATTTATTATCAGATGTAAAAGCTTCTTCCAGCTGGGGCTGTTCTCTCAACATACATATGAGACAAAACCAACAGAACCCACACTTCTGGGTTACAAGTATTTATAAAGTATGTGACGTCGATTCTATCTTCGGGCTCCTCCCCTTCATCGGGCGGGCGTTGAATCCTCCGGAACCAATCACCTCGGGACATGTAAATCTGACTCCATTCTCCCCCAACCATTGGCTCCTGCAAAACATTTTGAAAATAGCCGGTCCTGCCGAGAGATGCGATTGACGCACACACACATACACTCACACACTTGTTATCTGAGACCCTGCTTCTGCATTCCTCAGAGCTCATGTTACACACTTCTGCCAAATAGTTTTCAAGACAAAGAACCCAGCACAGCATGGACATACTCATCTCATTATATTTAACAGTAAAACAACAGTAAACATGAATTTATAATACATAAAACATCATAATCCCAATAAAATGGGCAGGCGCGATTTTTCTATCGGTCTCACGCACTCAAGTGACGCAAATTCCCAGGCCAGAGTTCACCAAACTTGAACTTTATTACGCAGCAAAATGCGAAATATCGTTGGACGGGCTTCCGTTTCCAGTCTGTCGCATAAGTATGAATGGAAGTCAATGGAGGGAAAAGTCAAGTGTGACCGTGGCAATAGGTGGATGCATAGGCCGCAAAATGAGAGAGGGGCGCCAGATGAGAGCGTAAAAAAGTTCTGGTTACACAAGCAACACGCACTTGAATGGGCACTAACGCCTAATGTATGGAGCGATTTTAGTCTCATTAATTATTCACGCGTAAAACAAGATACACACATGCGTAAACAGTTTTGCATGCATAAAACCTAATTTACGTGCACATAGTATATATTTACATTTACGAGCAATTCACTTGCGTAAAACAAAACTATTTTCTCACAAAGTACGTTTCGCAAACATACAACTGCGCACAAAACTTTCGAAAGATTAAAATGTACACGTTTGTATTGTTATGTGAATGTCCTAATCGTCACACACGTGTGAATCGCATTGAACGTGTGTGTGTGTGTGTGTTTTGAGACTCTCCTGGCAACGGAACCCCACCACTTGGGTTGTCGTACTCTTTAGCCAATCAGATTCAAGCTTATCATTCAACCAATCACAACCCGCTGAGGGCGCCGGACTCAAGGAAAACGGCTCTGCGCAACTTTAGTGCAGTTTGGCTCAAATAGAACGGAAATGATGCATCACCCTCACCGCACGTTAATCACATTACGATCTGTTCCACGCTTGCGCAGCTTTGTGGGTACAATTTATTATATTTTTTACTGTTAAATAAAATACAATACTCAATTTACTTCGCTGCTGTCCACCTGGCCTCATTTCACTGTGCCTTCTGTCAAGTCAGTTTGAAATACTGTAATGTTTCCCCTGACTTTGTAGTTCTTTCTTCATGTAAATTAATATAGTCTAGTTAGACATACGTGTTATGTTCCTTATTGGCTTCTGTAAACGCCATTGAAGGGATTATTTTACTAATTTAGATTAAATGGATAGATATATTAGCCTATATAGACCCATACTAATAAATTACTACATTTAAAGTTAACTAGTATTATCAGATTTTAATAAAAAAATGACACAAACCGTCTTTGGCAATACTACTGACCGCAGAGAGAAACACGGTAAGGTAAATAGACATGCCATACAGCAATGAATCGCAAAATGGGAGGAAACTGAAGATTTGCAGTCGATAAAAATACTTTATTCCACATGTAACCAAAATCATCTATGTTCATGTAACAACTCTATTATTTTGGATTGGCAACCACATAAACACATCGTAATGGTAACGTAAGCAACACTTAAAAACATAAAAACAGACTCGCCGTGAACGGTTCAACTATGTAACGTTAGCCTACAAAACAAAATATGTGCCGCCTGCACCAAAGCTGCACAGAGCCGTTTTCCTTGAGTCCTGCGCCCTCAGCGGGTTGTGATTGGTTGAATGATAAGCTTGAATCTGATTGGCTAAAGGGTACGACAACCCAAGTGGTGGGGTTCCGTTGCCAGGAGAGTCTCAAAACATACACACACACACGTTCAATGCGATTCACACGTGTGTGACGATTAGGACATTCACATAAGACAAACGTGTACATTTGAACCTTTCGAAAGTTTTGTGCACAGTTGTATGTTTGCGAAACGTAAATTTAGTTTTGTTTTACGCACGTGAATTGCTTTTCGTAAATGTAAATATATACTAAGTGCACGTAAATTAGGTTTTATGCATGCAAAACTGTTTACGCATGTGTGTATCTTGATTTACGCGTGAATAATTAATGAGACTAAAATCGCTCCATACTAACGATCATATCCTGTCGATGCGGACAATGACGCAAAAGTGTAAATGAAAACCGACACGTAGCCTACAGTGTAGGTCTGACGCACAAGTAAAAATCGGTGTGGTGAGGAAGGCGGGACGAGAGCCGTGAGATGCGGGACCGGTGCGCGCACAGCTGATTCCCACTATCACTCACGCCACCGGCCCCGCCTCACGGCTCTCGTCCCGCCCTCCTCACCACAATCGGGCTTAAGTGTGTTTACTGGCACTGTGACTAGCCCTTGCCACTTATTTAAGAAAATACAAAACAATACAATAAACTTTTATTTGTGTCCCTACAGCATTTGCGAGACGTTGAGACAATGTTTTAAAAAGCTACCCATTAACCTTTATCTAAATAATAATAATAATAATAATGAAATATTCGTTTTATGAGCTCTAATATTCAAATACAGAATTATTGAGGAAACAATCTGTTTTATTTTATTTTCAACATTGTTTTCAAACAATTTGAAGGTAATTTTTTTTGTTAGAAATATGTGTTGTTACTTATTTACTTCCTATTTATTCCTATTAATCACAATTCATGTTAATTTAAAATAAATAAGAATTCTGCTTTAAAAAGTTCATTTTCAGATATTTTTGTTAGTTTATTTTTTTAAATCTTGCCTAGGGCCCCACAAGAGGCTGGGCCAGCCCGGCATACACATGGTGTTTTGTTATGTGAACTCTATAAAACGTGTTTAAAAGAATACCTTGATGGCACTGATGCAGGCGTTCCCATCGTTCTGGACGGTCTCCAGCAGGTCTCTTTTGGTTTTTATTTCAGAGTTCACAGCCTGCACACATTATAAAGACAACACCAATGAATATCAAACTGTTGCGTCAGTGATATTGATGAGCTGTAGATTGCGAGCAATTCTGACTTTTTGTTGATTGAGACGTTGAGTGTAAGTGGTGCTGTCGTCCGTCTTCACGTTCTGTTGAGTGTCAATACGTCTCTGACTCTGACTGATCCATTCACTCAGACCGGAGCTGGAGTTCAGATACTGTTGGAGCAGCGGGAGGTAAACGTCCAGATCATGACACCTGAGAGAAACACAACATCACCAGTGAACAGACCAACATCAGAAGAAGGGGCGCACCAACATCACCTGCGCTCACCTGCTGTTGATCTGTACGTGAATGCGTTTCCAGCGCTCTGATAACTGACGGACGTGTTCAGTGTACTGCTCAGTGTTCACTATACACCTGTAGCGCTTCTGTTCTGTCTGTTCATTCAACTGATGGATTTTCTTCAACCCCACCATAAGGGAATTCAACAAATCCTGCTTCTGCTCCATGTCACTCTGCATTCTCTGAACATAAAGAGATATCAAGATCTGTGAGGTCACACTATTTATTTCTATTTACACACAAACTCCAGCACACACACACACACACACACTTGAGCACACACACACAGAGAAAGGATGTGTAGCCTGCACTTCTCTATGTGTGGATGATGTAAACATTCACCTTGAGCTCATTCTGGTACTTCTGAAGGTCTTCTGGTTCGAGTGACGTCGTCTCTTTCTCAGTCAGTCGAGCTTCATAAACTTTAACAATGTCCTGGATGTTCAGTAAACCCTTCAGCAGAGACTTGAGTGATTGTAACCTAACACACACACACAGAACATGTGACATGTGACGTGTCATTGACAGCGACTGACGTGTGTTTGTACCTCTGCACATGTGTAGTGATGAACGTCTCCAGCTCATTGAGTCTGTGACTGATGATGTCCAGTTGACTCTGAAGGTATCTGCCCTTATCAGTGTTCACTGTGTCCTTCACTTCCTCCTGAACGCTGCTTCTCAACCTCACGAACGCTCCCCGCACGCTTTCAACATCTTTCTGAAAGGCCTGAGCACAATAAGAGCGTCAGGAGATGACTTTACATCCATTGCTCTTCTGTTGTGTTTGGTGTCAAAACATAGTTACCACAAATCTATGGAGGACCAATAGTGCCAATTGGAAATAAAATTAAGAAACCATTGATCAAATTAATCATTAAAGCGAATGTAAACAGATAATTCACAAATTCATCTAAAAAAAAAAAATCAATTGATGAATTTAATAATTTAAACATGAATTAATTATATTTCTAAATGGCACTATTGGTCCTCCATACAAATGGCCTCACCACAGTAAACATGACTTTAATAGGAAAACGTTATAAATCTTTTATTAATAAATAATAAATAAAACCATTGTGAATGTTCTTAATGTCCTTTCTCTTCTCAGCAGATAACACATCCCTGCTCATGTTTTCAGATCACATCATGTTCATTTGTGTTGCAGTGAACGCACTTTTATTTGTCTGGATTGTATTTGTGTGTAGTTTTGTATCCAGTTGTTGAGCCAGTTTGACTCATTTCAGTTGAACAGATGAATTTGATTTCCTCCAAAAGCAAAAGACACCAGAGATGTTTGCCAGCTGTAATCATTCTTTAAGTTTGTGTATATTTTGTCGTGTGTATTGTTGTGAACCTGTGCTGTGGTGATGTGTTGAGCGCATTCGTCAGGTGCGTTCTCTCCGACGGAGATGTACAGGAAGGTGTTGAGAGAAGACTCGGCTCTGTCCAGCTTTAAGAGAAGAGCGTTGAGTTCATTCAGCATCTTCACACTCACAGCTACCGTATATTCTGAACCCTCTCCTCGAGCAGCTACAACACACACAAACACACAAATCATACCACACTTTCACTTGAAACAACATCACATCAGTGTCTCTCCGGTGAGATGAGGACAAACGACAGCACAAACTAGATCTGTGTGTGTGATGAAGTGTGTGTGTGATGAAGTGTGTGCGCGTGTGTGTGATGAAGTGTGTGCGCGCGTGTGTGTGTGATGAAGTGTGTGTGTGTGTGTGTGTGTTTGTGTGATGAAGTGTGTGTGCGTGTGTGTGTGTGTTTGTGTGATGAAGTGTGTGCGCGTGTGTGTGTGTGTGTTTGTGTGTTTGTGTGATGAAGTGTGTGCGCGTGTGTGTGATGAAGTGTGTGCGCGCGTGTGTGTGTGATGAAGTGTGTGTGTGTGTGTGTTTGTGTGATGAAGTGTGTGTGCGTGTGTGTGCGTGTTTGTGTGATGAAGTGTGTGCGCGTGTGTGTTTGTGTGTTTGTGTGATGAAGTGTGTGCGCGTGTGTGTGATGAGGTGTGTGTGTGTGATGAAGTGTGTGTGCGTGTGTGTGTGTGATGAAGTGTGTGTGTGATGAAGTGTGTGTGTGTGTGTGTTTGTGTGATGAGGTGTGTGCGCGTGTGTGTGTGTTTGTGTGATGAAGTGTGTGCGCGTGTGTGTGATGAGGTGTGTGTGTGTGATGAAGTGTGTGTGTGATGAAGTGTGTGCGCACGTGTGTGATGAAGTGTGTGCGCGTGTGATGAAGTGTGTGCGCGTGTGTGTGATGAAGTGTGTGTGTGTGTTTGTGTGATGAAGTGTGTGCGCATGTGTGTGATGAAGTGTGTGCGCGTGTGTGTGTGTGATGAAGTGTGTGCGTATGTGTGTGTGTGATGAAGTGTGTGCGCGTGTGTGATGAAGTGTGTGCGTACGTGTATGTGTGTGTTTGCGCGTGTGTGTGATGAAGTGTGTGCGCGTGTGTGTGATGAAGTGTGTGCGCGTGTGTGATGAAGTGTGTGCGTATGTGTGTGTTTGCGCGTGTGTGTGATGAAGTGTGTGCGCGTGTGTGTGATGAAGTGTGTGCGCGTGTGTGTGATGAAGTGTGTGCGCGTGTGTGATGAAGTGTGTGCGTATGTGTGTGTTTGCGCGTGTGTGTGATGAAGTGTGTGCGCGTGTGTGTGATGAAGTGTGTGCGCGTGTGTGTGATGAAGTGTGTGCGTATGTGTGTGTGTGTGTTTGCGCGTGTGTGTAATGAAGTGTGTGCGCGTGTGTGTGATGAAGTGTGTGTGTTTGTGTGATGAAGTGTGTGTGTGTGTTTGTGTGATGAAGTGTGTGTGTGTGTGATGAAGTGTGTGTGTGTGATGAAGTGTGTGTGTGTGATGAAGTGTGTGTGTGTGATGAAGTGTGTGCGCGTGTGTGTGATGAAGTTTGTGCGCGTGTGTGATGAAGTGTGTGTGTGTGTGATGAAGTGTGTGCGCGTGTGTGTGATGAAGTGTGTGCGCGTGTGTGTGATAAAGTGTGTGCGCGTGTGTGTGATGAAGTGTGTGTGTGTGATGAAGTGTGTGTGTGTGTGTGTGTGAGATGAAGTGTGTGCGCGTGTGTGTGATGAAGTGTGTGCGCGTGTGTGTGATAAAGTGTGTGCGCGTGTGTGTGATGAAGTGTGTGTGTGTGATGAAGTGTGTGTGTGTGTGTGTGTGATGAAGTGTGTGCGCGTGTGTGTGATGAAGTGTGTGCGCGTGTGTGATGAAGTGTGTGCGCGCGTGTGTGTGTGTGTTTGCGCGTGTGTGTGATGAAGTGTGTGTGTTTGTGTGATGAAGTGTGTGTGTGTGTTTGTGTGATGAAGTGTGTGTGATGAAGTGTGTGTGTGTGATGAAGTGTGTGTGTGTGATGAAGTGTGTGCGTGTGATGAAGTGTGTGCGCGTGTGTGTGATGAAGTTTGTGTGTGTGTGTGATGAAGTGTGTGTGTGTGTGATGAAGTGTGTGCGTGTGTGATGAAGTGTGTGCGCGTGTGTGTGATAAAGTGTGTGCGTGTGTGTGTGATGAAGTGTGTGTGTGTGATGAAGTGTGTGTGTGTGTGTGATGAAGTGTGTGCGCGTGTGTGATGAAGTGTGTGCGCGCGTGTGTGTGTGTGTTTGCGCGTGTGTGTGATGAAGTGTGTGTGTTTGTGTGATGAAGTGTGTGTGTGTGTTTGTGTGATGAAGTGTGTGTGTGTGTGATGAAGTGTGTGTGTGTGATGAAGTGTGTGTGTGTGATGAAGTGTGTGCGCGTGTGTGTGATGAAGTTTGTGCGCGTGTGTGTGATGAAGTTTGTGCGCGTGTGTGATGAAGTGTGTGTGTGTGTGATGAAGTGTGTGCGCGCGTGTGTGTGATAAAGTGTGTGCGCGTGTGTGTGATGAAGTGTGTGTGTGTGATGAAGTGTGTGTGTGTGTGTGTGTGATGAAGTGTGTGCGCGTGTGTGTGATGAAGTGTGTGCGCGTGTGTGATGAAGTGTGTGCGCGCGTGTGTGAGTGTGTTTACGTGTGTGTGTGATGAAGTGTGTGCGCGTGTGTGATGAAGTGTGTGCGCGCGTGTGTGTGTGTTTGCGCGTGTGTGTGATGAAGTGTGTGTGTGTTTGTGTGATGAAGTGTGTGTGTGTGTGATGAAGTGTGTGTGTGTGTGTGCGTGCGTGTACTGACTGTATGATGGCAGTTGTACGATGAGTTTCTCGTAGTGTTGTGTAGCTCCTGTGAATTGAGTCTCGATGTGTTTCTGATCTTCAGCACCGAACACCTCTGATTTCTCGGAGTGTTTCTTAAACTCTTGAAAGTGTGCTTCCAGACTCCTCAGGATGTTGTTGTACTCCTCTTGACCCATTTTGGCAATCTAAAAACACACAAACACACACGACCACGGAGATCCTTAAACACACTTCTTTATGTGAGCAACAGCACGTGTTGATGGGATGGGATGGTTACCATGGCGATGGTGAGGGAGTTGATGCGCTGAATGTCCTGCATGGAGTACTGCCATGATATTATACTCTTGACATTAATGTACAGCTGATTCCACACGGATAGAATCGCCTCGTAATACTGAGAATTCCTGCCATTCAACACAACACACAACACTTCACAAGATGATACACAACACACGCATGCGCGTCACTTTCTAATGTGTTTAATGACATCTTTATTTTCTGTCAATTTATATAAATCATTTGTATATTTATATACAAACTTTATCTAAAGGCTCGAGTATTCATATGACAAAACACAGACATTGTGCGTGTGTGTGTGTGTGTCTGTGTGTTCACGCGTGTGTCATACTTGTTGGCGAGATTGACCGCCAGTGGGTTTGGAGGTGGAATGATCAGACAAACTGAAGGCACATGCATGTCCATTCCTCCCGGTCCTGTCACGAGCCATGTGGTCCGCTCAGAGTTATCCTTCAGAATCCCCTCATCTCCTTTATGAATTGTTTTCTGTTTAGAGACATTGTCAGTTTACGTAAGAACAGTTTTGATGAATAAAGGAAGACAAGAGCGTGCGTCACCTCATCTTGTCTAAAGTCACAGAGCGCCCGTACGACGATCCGCTGACCAGTGATCTTCTCCTCTGGGTTTCTGGGTTTGAGTCTGATGATGGTTTTGGATTTATTCACCAGCTGTTGTACCATCTCCTTCTGTTCGGTCAAACGCTCACGTTCTCTCTGACACACACACACACACACATGAGAGGATGAATTCACCTCTGGACGGATGAGAGACGTGTCTGAATGTTTCTTACCTCCAGTCCTTGTAAAAGCTCCATTAAGGAGTGAAGAGGAGTGGATTTATCGCAGGTGAAGTTCTTACGGATGTTTTCGTGTTCTTTCTGGAGTTTACTGTTCATTTGTGTCGTCTCTAGAAAAAACTGGACAACACAGTTCATGTTATTGATACATGTTTCTTGTTAATGTGTGATGAACACATGATCTGATGTATTTTGCATTAAAACTGATTCGTCAACAGCTAATGCAGCGCGTCTTCTGAAGGATGATGTGGATTACTGTTACCTGACTGTACCGAGCGTTTTCCTTCAGATGTACTTGAATACATTTGGTGATCTGCAGAAGCCAGCTCCACTGCGTCTGTAACGTCTCCATGTACGCCTTTAAACACACACACACACACACGCGTGTGAGAAACACAACAATAAAACATGACAAAACAAACACACAGAGAGAGAGAGAGAGAGAGAGAGAGACATCCTTACCTGGATCTTATCAGACGCGGGATGTTTGCTCTTCAACAGTACGTCCACCTTTCCTCTCAGAACATTCAGATGAACTTCCTTTTGTTCCAATTCACTCATTAACTTCTGCAGAACACAAACATAAGTTACACTTTACAAGAATCTGCTTTATTTCCCAGTAGTCTCATCTCAAACATCTGTGAAAACACCTCAGCCAGACATGTTCACAGATTTAACTTGTGACGTGAGTGTGTGTAAGTGTCTGTGTGTGCGTGCCTGTGTGTGTCTATCTGTGTGTATGTGCGCATGTGTGTGTGTGTGTGCGTGTGTGTGTGCATGTGTGAGTGTGTGTCTGAGTGCGTGTGTGTGTGTGTGCCTGTGCGCGTGTGTGTGTGTGTGTGTGTGCGTGTGTGCATGTGTGAGTGTGTGTCTGAGTGCGTGTGTGCATGTGTGAGTGTGTGTCTGAGTGTGTGTGTGTGCCTGTGCGAGTGTGTGTGTGTGTTCTTACAGAAAAGCTCTCCTCTTTTTTGGGGATGTAGGCGTCTATGTTTTTATCGGCCCAGTCAAACACCAGCTCTTCTTCTTCTCTTTCATTCACCCACATGATCTGATTGCATATCTCCTCGATGACGCTACGCAGGTCTTGTAAGTTCATTCCCCGCTGATACGCTGCTTTCTGAAGACACACAAATGAAAGTGTGAAACACAACTTTAGTTTTCATGTTTCTGAGTTCATGCGAGTCTCTCACCTGTAGACTGTCCCACTCCTGCTCCAGTTTATTCAGGTAAGGTTTGCTTATGTCTGGGTTCTGCTCGTTGCCTCTCATCTACAACAATAACACAACACATTCACATCATCTCTTCTGAAACCATCAGATCACTGATGACATAAATACATATGTCATTCATATTTTGTTATTGTTGTAGCTTATCAGCGAATCTGTTTGCTCACCAGTTCAGCCCGAGCTCGATCCATTTCAACACTTCTCTGAATGGAGCTTTGAAACACGCTGTGATTGGCTATCTGCTGTCCAACGGCTGACAAGTCCTCACCCCATTGAGAGGTCTCAATCAGCCGCTGCAAGCGCACACACGCACGCACACAAGAAACAATTCAATTGAACACAATCTAATCATTATATTTATGCTTCAGCATGTTCTGGAAATCTACACAACATGTGAGAAAATATCAATCACACATCACAGCTGAACCGCTGACATTACAACCACACACTTGTGCAGAAACATGTCCTTCGGTTGTGTAGTTGATGAAGTGAGTGTGTGTTCAGTGAGAAAGCTGATGTGGTTCTGCACACTACACATCTGACATGTTCCTGTTCCACCATGAGAGGAATCAAAACTCCATATACTGTATGACAGCCTTCAGATGATATGTGATTTCTTCTTCCTCTGAAGGGATGCACATCAAGCAAACAGTGACACAGAATGTGTGTTGTGTTGTGTACCTTCTGTTGTGTGATCCAGGCCATAGCTTCATTAAAGCACTTTGGTTCATCTCGACTCCCGCTGCGTTTGATGGTTCTACTGCTCCTATTCTGCTGTGAAGCAGCGTTCATATCAACACTCAACTCCCTGATCTGATCATAAAACAAATTCAAACTACACACACACACACACACACATCACAGAGAGAGAGAGAGTCAATGCACATGAAAGTGTGTGTGCTCACTTTGTACAGAAATTTACTTATCGTGTGTACTTGTAGTGTGAACTTGTGTGTATATTGGTTTTTGGTTGATGTGTACTTCTAGTCGGTGTGTATTGTGTACTTGTGTGTACTTCTGTGTGTGTGTGTGAACAGGGTAACAAACATATGTACTCAAGAGTGTTTACTTCAGACAACTGTTATAACATAAATATTCCCACCATGATATAAAAACAAACATGTGTGTGTGTGTGTGTGTGTGTGTGTGTGTGCGTGCGTGCGTGCGTGCGCGTGCGTGCGTGCGTGTGTGCGTGCGTGCGTGTGTGTGTGTGTGTGCGTGCGTCACTTTTGTATGAGGCCGTCTGGTGCCATGTTCTGTTGAGTTAACTCAACACTGAATTCTCTGAGCTGGTCAGTGATGTCAATAGCAGATTCCAGACAGAATTCAGCTTCAGCTAAAGCCCGAGGATCTCTGCTCTACACACACACACAGTGAGAACAATAGTTAGAGTAACACAGGATGAACACACATCTAAACATTCACAGAGACTACAGAGCCATAAACTCATTCAAAACATAGAAACTCTGTTTGAAATGTGATGTCGTTGTATTTCTTAGGCTGGTGCAACAAAACCTTTTGTAAGCGTTGTTTTAACATTCTCATAATGTTACTGAAACAAACACAGACTGCTGATGCTCTGAATCAAACACACACACACATTCATAAATACTGTGAACTTTAAACTCAAACACAACTTAATGCTTTTATTGCAGCACCTGCGTCTTTCACTAGAAAACACTAAACAACATACCGATGTTTAATTTCCTCAGAAAGCCTTTAAAGGGAAACTCCACCCACACATGTCAATTCTGTCATGAATGACTCTCCCTCTAGTTGTTCCAGACGTGTGTTAATGTCTTGGCTTGAACACAAAGAGAGATATTAGGAATAATGTGAGTAACCAACAGTTCTGAAGAACCATTGACTGCCTATTTTTAGTCATGTTCTGGTTCTGAGAAGATATTTAGAGGAATGTAGTTTTGACCACCATTCACATTTTTCCTACTATGGCAGTTAGTGTCTCTCTTTGTGTTCAACTCAATAAAGACATTTATGTCAGGGTCGGGGTGGAAGAACCCAACTGCAGGCAGCGGTGGAGGGGTTAAACAATAACTTTAATAAATAATCATATAAACACGGCAAAACAAACACCCACGATGGGGGAAAACTGAACTAAGGCAAGGTACAGAAAATAAAGACTTTCCACAAGGGGGCATAAATAAACAAACAGGAAACACAAACAAGGTATTTCTGAATCTACAAGGTAACGGGAACCGCGCACGCACACACACACACACACACACACACACACAGGGTTTCTCTCCACACAAAACACGTGGCCCTGTCATGGTCCTGCCAAGAAATCAAGACATGATACGGCAGAATCATGACACATTTACACACGTCTGGATCAAGTAGACCAGAGGTCTTCAACTACTTTTCTTTTAGGGCCAGATTCTGAAAATAGGATGCGGGCCAGTGTTTTTACCATATCATCATTTCTGTTCTTTTTTGTGATTTGTTCCTTTTACACTGTTTATGTTGCTGTTACAGGTCATATAATGGTCATATTTATGAAGGTATTTGGTTAAATTAATGAAACGAATAAAAGTCAAATACACTAATACATTCAGCACACAGTTAATCCAGCACCTTAGAAAGCGACTCAAATGATCTGTGCAAGAAACTGAGTGCTATTATCGCATCTTGGGTTAAGTTCCAATCGAGTTCATGTGCCCTGCACACTAAGAAGGGCAGATCATTTGAAGAGCAGATATTTTTGTAAATATAGCTGTTCATACATAATGAATGCAATAATAAAAACATCATAGTTTTTCCTCATCAGTTCATGTGGTGTAGTACTCTTCCTGCAGTTACTTACAAGGGCACTAGATGCGTTTTGGTACATTATGTTTCTTGGACAGACCGATCAAATCGTTTTATAAGACGTCAATCGGTATGAGCCGCAGGAATTACTTTCGTATTGAATGTAGGAGCGTTAAGGACTTTTTGGCGTCCCAGGACGTGCATGTCTTAAAGCACACCGTTCTTAAAGTCTCTCTGCTTATTTGAAATATTAAGGCGCCAGTTGACTAGCCCTGAACTAGAAGGTGAGGAATTCATGACAGAATTGAAATGTTTGGGCGGAGTGTCTCTTTAACTAAACAAGAATATTGATGTGAACAAACACACATTCCTGTCATACATGAACATAAATAACACTTACATACAGTATAACAACACATTTAAACAAACTACACAACATAACAAGGGTGTACATATTAACAAAATGTATTTCTCGAGTGATTTTCTTTTCTGAGGAAACTGACATCAACATATGACAAACAAACACATTTAAATGGACAGTGCACCACAAAACTAAGACATATAGAGATTTACAAGCACATGAGAGAGAATAGTATATTTTTGTCTGAATGAGAGCTGATGATGATGATGATGATGATGATGATGATACTCACAGCCGTTAGCAGAAATGTAGTTCTGCCCAGATGATCCTCACACTCTCTCATTAGAAACTGAATCCTCTGATTCATTGAGCTCATCTGAGGTCTGAGAAACAAAACAATCTGATGTCAATCTCACTCTTACTACATAAAACAACTCATTTGCTTTAGGGATGCACCATAAATAATCGGCCATATCGGATAATAAAATTTAGGCCGATATATTATAGTCGATATTTATATTATTTCCTCTGGTTAAACTTCTTCATCCGCTCACAGTTCTAATCCAGCACAGTTGTGTGTTTCTGTCGTGATCTTTCACTTACTGATATCAGCAAAACATTGTTGATGTAGATACAGTATTTATGAATGTGTGAATCACAGGAAGAAAAGAATATTGTGTGAATCAGACTGCTGTCTGAATGCTTTCTGTCTGGAGATCTGTTAGACTCGTGGATATTAAAAACACTTTTCTGGGTTTGCTCGGGAAGAACATCTATAGTTTGATTGTTGAATAAACATGATACCAGACAAGTTTGAAGGTGAAAGAATGTTTAACTAGTGTAAAGTGGCCTTAACACATGATTTTCACTTGTTTTCTGCAGTCAATGTTTTCATATAAAAGCAGTCGTCCACTTTTAATCTTTTGTTTCATTCTCAGGAAATGTTATATTAATATCTAGATACTGTATATCGGCCAATATATCTGTTATTGGCTTCCAGTGTTAAAGAATCATCAGCTATCGGCCAAAAGATTACATATGGGTGCATCCCTTATGCTTTCATAACCATTCAAAAGTTGATGAGTTTTCTGATTCTGTTTGTTTTTTGCAAGCAACATATAAATCACAAATATTTCCTTGAATGGTAGCAGAAGGTTTTGGGTGATAACATTTTTCTCTTCTTACGCAGATGTGCACTTAACCTGAGGCCATCACAACATCAATTTTACTGCACATAGATGTGAAAGCTGCCGGCTGCATTAGTTTAACTACAGCGATGCATTCCTCTCACAGACGCGCAACCCCAGACCAAAACCTTCTGTTCATTTTACACATTTACATGTACAGCCACTAAAGAATTCTCTCACCAAACGCATCTATATTTTTAAAAGAGTATTTCAAAAGAAACTGCACATAAAAGTTACTATTTTAATCTGCATTAAAGAATCAAAAGCATGAAAACCGCTGAACATCTTTTTCAAAACTGTATTTAGGTGAGTTCTGTTGTGTATGCGGGCAGTAGTTGAGAAGTAAATGAGTGTCAGACAGGTCAGATGAAGTGTGATCTACATGTGAATGAAGGAGAGAGTTTTATGGGCGGATGACTCATGACCTGCAGTCGGGTGCTTGGATACCGCAGCAGCGTCTGCTTTCACACGGGGACGTGGAATTATTCTCAATACATTTAGGCAAAAGTTTGGACGGCATTTTACCGTTCACACAATACAGTGTGTGTGTGTGTGTGTGTGTGTGTGTGTGTGTGTGTGTGTGTGTGTGTGTGTGTGTGTGTGTGTGTGTGTGTGTGTGTGTGTGTGTGTGTGTGTGTGTGTGTGTGTGTGTGTGTGTGTGTGTGTGTGTGTGTGTGTGTGTGTGTGTGTGCGTGTGCGTGTGCGTGTGCGTGTGCGTGTGCGTGTGCGTGTGCGTGTGCGTGTGCGTGTGCGTGTGCGTGTGCGTGTGCGTGTGCGTGTGCGTGTGCGTGTGCGTGTGCGTGTGCGTGTGCGTGTGCGTGTGCGTGTGCGTGTGCGTGTGCGTGTGCGTGTGCGTGTGCGTGTGCGTGTGCGTGTGCGTGTGCGTGTGCGTGTGCGTGTGCGTGTGCGTGTGCGTGTGCGCGTGCGTGTGTGTGTGCGCATGCGTGTGTGTGTGCTGTAAAGTCACAACAATGCAGCTTCAGAGTGTCCCGATGGATTGTGTTACACATATTCACTCAACTTACATTTCAATGAAACACAAACATTTCAATCTTAAATCTGTCATCTGAATCCTCTCTGAAACAGGAACAAACTGCATTTTGAGTATTTATATAGTCTCTATAAAGAGTGTTTAACATCTAGAGAAACGGTTTGTCCTATAGAAGTTCTTCTGGAGAGGACATTCTTCTTATTGTTTCAATATTGTTCATCGTTTACTTACATAATCTTTATTTTATAATTCATTCTATATTTATGCCTTACTCAGCATCTTATTTTAATTAGAATGTTTGTACTTATTGTTTGTATTTTGTTGTCCAATGGTTCAGCAATATTGAACAAACACGCAAACATGCCAATAAAGTGCCTTGAAATTGAAAATTGTTCTTTTAAGAACGTTTGACTGAAAAGTTCACACACACACGCACGCACGCACACACACACACACACACACTAGTCGACACACACTAGTCGACACACACACACACGCGCACACGCACACACACACACACTAGTCGACACACACTACTTAACGATCTCTAAATGTCGCGCAGCGCTGATGTGTCGGTGGCGCAGCAGGTGTTTACTCACACTTGTCCGGCGGTCGTTGATCCTCTGGAGAAACTCTGAGAATACGCGACATTACTGCCCCGCTGCGCCACCGACACCACCTCGGAGCGCGCAGGATGATACGCGGACGTCTGGTTGAGTTCGCTCCGGGATCCCGCGCGTCGGCTCATCGCGTTCGGTCCGCGCGGCGCGCTGTGTAAACTCATGACTGCGCTCGTCTCGTGCGGGTCCGAATGAAAGCGGATGAGACGCGACGCGACGCGCAGTGACTGAAGGAGGAAGCGCTCTCGGGGTGTTTGGGATCAGAAGACCACGCCCGCAGACCACCGACTCGTGTTTCTGGCACAGGATCTGAACACACCCTTTATAAACAAATGAAAAGTTAAGAAAACAATTACATTCACATTTAAAATCATATATTTAACAAAGTATTGAAATAAAATCATATATTTTTGTTAAGGATTTATTGTACTGATATTGCAGAATCCTTTAATCATTAAAAAGTACAAATAAAGGCATGAAGAGTTTGCTTCCAAAATGAGATAACTCATAATAATGTTTTTTAAAATGTTATGTTTTATTGTGTTTTATTGTGTTAGTCAGCTGTGATTGATGTTCATTGGACTGCACAATATAGAAACATGATTTTTGAAACGTTGTTATCTCATTTAGGAACCAACCTCTTCATATGTGACAATAGAGAATTAGGGAATGGTAATGATGAAAGGGAATGTCTTATTGTTGTGTCTTTATACAACATGTGTTTGTGTGTGATTTTAATGTGAAATGTGACATCTTAACATACTCATTCTAAATCTGCTCATGTGTTCAAGAGATTCACTCATAAAAACATTAAAGATGAAACAATCTCTACACACACACACACACACACACACACACACCTGTCATTAACGTGAAGATCTCTGCACACACACACACACACACACACACCTGTCATTAACGTGAAGATCTCTGCACACACACACACACACACACACACACACCTGTCATTAACATGAAGATCTCTGCACACACACACACACACACACACACACACACACACACACACACACACCTGTCATTAACATGAAGATCTCTGCACACACACACACACACACACACACACACACCTGTCATTAACATGAAGATCTCTGCACACACACACACACACACACACACCTGTCATTAACATGAAGATCTCTGCACACTTCACAGCTCAAACACACACACATCTGCTGAAGGTTCTGGGTCTTCTGGAAAGCCGAGTCTGTCATTGAACTGCCTCTGGCAAAATATAGACAGGTATGTCCAAAACATGCTAAAACAGAACATGCTTCACGTATGAACATCACACATCTCCAGCAGATCTGTGTTCTTATTAAATAACACGTGACACAGTTTCTGTGTTTGTTTCGTCTTGCTCTGGAACTCTTGCACGCTATATTCTGCTTACAGTAAATACCTGAAGACAGATCTGAGAATCAGGGTGAACACATTTCATTCCTAAATGTTCAGGGCAACATGAATCCTGGTAAAAAAACAAAACATGTGTGTGGTTTTATGTGGAATGTTTCAGGTGGAATTCATCATCAGACTGTTATCACTTTTTCTGATGTCATGTGTTTCTCAGCCCCACCCACTCCAAACATCTCATGTAAACGCTACCTTCTCCGTCCAATCAGTTGGTGTTAAATGAAACAAGTCCCGCCTCCACTCTAGTTTGACTCAGAAAGACATCAGATCACAGATATCAGATCAGATTGTGTGTCACTCCCGGTGAATGCGTGCAGGAGTGTGTGTGGGTGCAGCATGCGTACAGTTGCAGTATTTCACACGCAGATCTCACGCTCACACACGAGCAGTGTTGTGTATGACTATAGTTACTAGAAATGAGTGACTGTCATTTCATTACTTTCCCTTGTAAAAGTCAAGTAAGGGATTACTCTTAAAGTCATTAAACGTAATACTTCTTTCACAGTTTCTTTGATACTTTGCTGTAGTTTTTGCTGCAGGTTTGCGATTTGTACTGTTTTGAATTGCTTATCAAAATGAAAACACTTTGACTTTTGAGATGAAGAAACTTGCATTAGCACAGCAACACTTGAAAAAATGACATTCTTTCTCTTGCTTTCTGTAAAAATATTAAAAAACATCTTAAATGATGTTACATAACAAGAAAAGTGACCCAAGATATTTAGCCTGATATATATAAACTAGGTACATTTATGCTAAAAGCAAAATTGTACATTACATCTACGGTAAATTACAGCAACGTTTTACAGTGCACACTCACTTCAATGTTAGAGGCGTCTTAATCCAAACCAACTTGAGATATCTTCAAATATATCACCGAGATTGTTTTGTCTCAAGATGCCCTACAGTAATGTTTTTTGTAAAGTATGTTTTTAAAAACATTAAAATAGAAGAGAGAGTAGAGAGAGATGCTTCTCAGATTTACTTTCAGTTCTTTAATGCTCAGGGCACATTTCTCAATGCATTTACTGCATGTCCCGGCCTGAAGAGAATTCTAGATAACACAGAATCATAACCGTGTGTTTTTATCATTATTGCAAACATGAAGACAGAAGCACAAATGAGACCTCTTTATTATCTCATCTGCAATGTTTCTGACCAACATCTCACTAACATCAATAAAAGAAGTGACACACTAAAGTCAACGGGGCGGTTTCCCGGACAAGGATGATCTTAAACCAGGACTAGGCCATAGTTAAATTAGGATGATGTGTGCATCTTGAGACAAAACAATCCCAGTGATATATTCTAAGATAAGTCAGTGCAAGTGGTTTTGTTTTATTCTTCAGCTGTAACTTCATGTGGATTTGTTTGTTTTTTACTGTCATATGTTTGTCACACACATGTTCTGTTGTTCTCCTGTCGCCTGTAGCGAGGGTGGAAACATGTGTACAGCTAACATACAGAACAAGAGAACACACACGTATGTCAACTTTGCTTATTTTGATCCACGAGAGAGTCACACGATCAAGAGAGAGAATGAAGATACGATTTTACTAACATGATGCTGATTGAAATGAAAGCATTCCCATGATCATAAAGCAAAAAACATTATTCAAGGTGAAGGGTTTCTCATGAGGATTTGTTGTCGAGTCGAGCTTGTGGTGTATTTCTCTGTTCAGTCCTCACATGTGATCTAATATGCAAATGAAACCCGTCCAGTTTGGCGACTTCCCACAAAGACACGCCCTCACGCTGCTTCACACCAAACAAACCATCATCATTACTGACAATCAAACATCACACAATCCTGAACTGATCACATTGTGTTGGTCTCGTCTCTGTTCCCATCCTCTCGTCTCCTCCTCAGTGTTTCATGCCCCACACCTGTTACCCTCTTGATTTCTTCCCTTTCTGTCCTGTGCTGGTTCAATGAGTTCCTGTGTCTGGTCTAGATGTTAAAAGTGAATTTTAGTCTTGTTTAAGTGTAGTTAGTATTAGTCCAATCTTGTCTTTTTATTAGATTGGCCTGTTCTGTTATGTTACCCCCTTGTTGGTTTTGTTTTATTCTTGAAGTCATGTGTTAACCCCTTACCTGCTGTCTGCGCCTGGGTCCTCATGACAATATAATAGCTTTATTATCACATGTGTCACTGTGTTAAACATCCACAAACTTCACAAGAAACAAGACAATACAATCATACACATATATTATAATATGTAATTTCAGTTTTGATTTAATATAATGACCTCAGTAAGAGAGATGTCTATATCACATATATCCTCTCTTACACAGAGAGAGAGAGAGAGAGACAGAGACAGAGAGAGAGAGAGAGAGAGAGAGAGAGAGAGAGAGAGAGAGAGAGAGAGAGAGAGAGACAGAGAGACAGAGAGAGACAGAGAGAGAGAGAGAGAGAGAGAGAGAGACAGAGAGAGAGAGAGAGAGAGAGAGAGAGAGAGAGAGGAGAGAGAGAGAGAGAGAGAGACAGAGAGAGACAGAGAGAGACAGAGAGAGAGAGAGAGAGAGAGAGAGAGAGAGAGAGAGAGAGAGAGAGAGAGAGAGAGACGAGAGAGAGAGAGAGAGAGAGAGAGACAGAGAGAGAGAGAGAGACTTTTAACACACTTTATTATACCATATTTGAACAATCAATACATATTAGAAAATTAAAAGGATCTTAGTAGAGGGCAATAAATAGATAGAAAACTAAGTAAAAGAATAAAGCCGGAGCAAACAATTTAACCATCACCAGTTAAACACACTTTCTCCATCCTCATCAAGAGTCAGTAAGGCCCCGTTTATACACCATTTAAACTCAAACTCATGTAGGTTATCCGTCATTTGAAAAAACCTGTGCTCCACTCTTACTCTGGATTCTACCAAAGCAGTAAAGAACTGACAAAGATTTATATCCCGTCCTTCCACCATCAATCTGCATGATTTCCAAATAGCTAATTTAGCTTGTCCGATAAGGAAATTAGCTACAGTGCACTGCTGTCTGTGTGCTTTTGAATACCTGCATCCAAAAATAAATAGTGTCTTGTTAAAACCAAAACCTAAATCCCCAATTAACTTTTGGAGCAATGTAAATAATGGATCCAGTCTAAAACACTCAGTAAACACATGAAAAACAGATTCTGGTAAAGCACAGAAAGCACAAGATGACAGCACATCCAGGTTAAATTTGGCAACATGAGCATTAGTGGGTAACACACAATGTAATATCCTCCACTGCAAATCCCCAGATCGTTTTGGAGGGGATTCTTATAGAAAAGCCTCCAGGAAGGAAAAAGATCGTCCGAGACTTTTAAAAAATCTCTCCATTTTGTGTCAGCTCTATCCTTAATCGACTCAAAATAGTCTACTTTAATGCATGCTTGGTAGAGATCTTTCTTTCCAGCCACCTGAAAATCAAGCTCTTTCAGCTTATTTAAATTCAGCAGCTTTCCTACCCGCTCATCTTCCGAACAAACCTTGGGGGACACAAATATCCTAGGAAAAGAAACTTTGGAAGGACCTCCAGACAGAAAACAGTTTATGAACACAAGAAGTGTGTTTGGAAAAGCTGCTTTCAGCCTGCCTATAATCTGTTCTGTTATCCTAACTGATCTGAAGCCAGTCTGATTACAGATATCCGCCATTGACTTCCATGTTTTAGTAGGAATATCAATCAGATTAACAACTTTGTTCAGTCCTTTTGCCAAAAATCTTTTTACAATGGTATTGGATTTGCAAATATCCTCACTTAGAAGTAGGTTATAAAACAAAGGTTCATCAAGCCCAAAGTGATACTTCTCATGCCTGATCAGCTTGAAAACTGTCCACGAGTTTAACACAGCAGCGTAGTAAATAACATCACTTGTAGATTTTCCCTCATAAGATGACATTAGAAAGAGTTGTCTATCAAGACAGAGCCCCCCAAAAGTTCTGAGTAATGCTAAACCAAACACCACCCATGGCTTGAAATGAACAGGATATAGCAAGTTCTGCGCAGTCTTCAGTCTCATGGCTTTTACTTTGGCTATTAAATTTATCAACCCTTGCCCCCTTCATTCACTGGCAAATAGAGAGTTGCGGGAGGAAGCCAGTGGAAACCACCCCAAAAAAAATCAACAAAAGTTTCCTGTAAATGTTGCAATAAAGCTTTTGGTGGGTCAAGCACATTTAAACGATGCCACATCATAGAAGCTGCTAAGTTGTTAACAACAATCACTCTTCCCCGGTAAGACAATTTAGGTAGAAGCCATCTCCACCTCTGTAATCGGCCAGAAACTTTTTCAAAAAGGCCATCCCAGTTTCTCTGAACATACTGTCAGACCCAAAAAAAACCCCAATATTTTTATCCCCTCCAGACTCCAGGAACAGTTTTGAGGGAGTGCTGGTGGGCCCCCATTCTTCCATTTACCTATTAAAAAGGCTGCACTCTTTTGCCAGTTGATTCGAGAGGACGAGGCTTTTCCATAGACTTCCAAAGAGTCACTTAGGATTCCAACATCTTTAGCAGATCTGATAATGATGGTAACATCATCTGCATAGGCACTGAGCTTAGCAGTTATCAGCTCTGAAGTAGATGGACATACTGCTGAAATGCCCCCCAGCTTAGTTCTAAGTGTAACCAGAAGGGGTTCGATTGTGATGGCATACAGGATTCCTGAAAGGCCACACCCCTGCCGTATGCCTCTGCTTACCCTGAAAGGTCTAGTAAGAGAACCATTAATTTTTAGCATGCTGTATGTTTCAGTATAAAGCAGTTTAACATAGGCTATGAGGGAAGGACCAAAACCAAACGCCTTAAGGCATTTGAAAAGAAACCCATGATCGACACGATCAAAGGCTTTCTCTTGGTCCAGGGAGACAAAACCAATGTCTAGATTATTTACCCTGCCAAAAGAAATCAAATCCCTAATCAAAAAAAGATTATCGAAAATAGTTCGTTCCGGAATGCAGAATGATTGGTCCACATGAATTACTGAGGATATGTGGTGTTTAATCCTATTAGTTAGGGACTTTGAAAGTATCTTATAATCGACTCCGAGTAAAGAGATGGGACGCCAGCATCGAATATCCTCAAGGTCACCCTTTTTGGGTATAAGGGTGATGACAGCTCTCCGCATGCTCAATGACAGTGTCCCATTTTCAAAGCATTCCATAAAAACTGAGAATAAATCCATTCCGATGATATGCCAAAATTGTTTGTAAAATTCAGCATTAAGTCCATCCAGGCCTGGGGCTTTGCCAGAAGACAGCTCTTCCACAGCTGCAGATAGTTCATTAAAAGTCAATAGTTCATCAAGATTGGATTTCGCCGTCTCTGAAAGATGAGGTAAGTCTCGAAGCAGGAGTTCCGCTCCATCTTCATCACAGGGTTCAGTTCTATAAAGATCCTCGTAAAAAGACAAAGCGAAAGTGATAATTCCATGTGTATCAGTAACTCTCTTGCCCTCTGGAAGTTTCAGGCAGTTAAGAACTTTCCTATCCACAACCTTCTTTTCCAGGTTGAAAAAGAATGACGTTGGAGCATCCATACTGTTAGAGGACATAAATCTTGCACGAATAAGCATGTCCTGGGCTCTTTCCTCCAGTATGTTCTCAAAAAGCGTTTATTCCGTTTTAAGACTTCAGTAGTATTAACAATGTCTCCATCGATATTGAGTTGAAGTATTTCTTGTTCAAGTTGTGCCATCTTGCTGTCCAGGATGCTTTTATTATAAGCAGAGTAACCCTGGCAGAACAGTTTGATCTGAACTTTGCCGATATCCCACCACTGGCTCAGGGATTTGTAAAGCATTTTTCTCTCTCTCCAGATCTCCCAGAAATTAGTGAAAGCGTGCACAAAGTTGTGATCTAGCAATAATCTATTATTAAATTTCCAATAAGAATTTTTAAACGTGCTCTCCGAGGTGATGAAAACAAAAGACAGGAGGTGGTGATCAGACAAAGCAGTAGGAATTATACAGGTATTAAGGCATTTGTCTCTTATGCTCTTCTGAACATAGATCCTGTCCAGCCTTGCTCCAGATATCATATGAGAGTTTATTTTTAACCATGTGTATTGCTTAACCAGAGGAAAAGCTTCTCTCCAGACATCTACAAAATTGTGATAAATTATTAATGATCGAAGCATATCTGCTGATGGGCTATGAGGTTCATCATGATTCCTATCAAGAGTGTGATCTAATGTGCAGTTAAAATCTCCAGCCATAATAATGACCCTGTCGTGCGGAATGTCACTTAAGGCAGCTCCAAGTTTTTTAAAAAAATTAACACGCTCGGGCCCAATATTTGGTGCATAAACATTGACAAAGGAAAAATTAGTAGCATGAACAGTAATATCGACTCTCAGCAAACGACCAGAAACAACTTCAAACACATCTACAGGTTGCTCTTTGTATTTAGGTGCCAGCAGAACAGCGACCCCTGCGCTAGCATTAGAGCCATGACTTAAAATAGTCTGCCCATTCCACTCAGTCAGCCACTCTGTCTGATTATTGATATCTGTGTGCGTCTCCTGCAGAAACACTACACTAGCATTCTTCAACATCATATAGTCAAACAGACTAGCCCTTTTCACAGCATCACGACAACCATTTATATTTAGTGAGATAAATCTTAATTGTGCCATAATGATAAATAAAAGAAGAGCACTCACTAGTGCAAGTTCCTGTGAACATTTTCGTAGTAACCAAGCCATATTTATTTTCTACTTTGTGCATTCAAAGCACTTCTAGCACTGCTAAGAAGCTTTTTCAAACGGTACCGTTTTGGTTTATCAAGTTCGTCAAAGGAGGCCTTCCTCATTGCCGTCGTACATGATATAAGAAATAATTTTAAATTTGGGAAATACGACTCAATCTTGGGTTTACGCAATCCCTTTGTAGCATCCAGAAAACGATTTATCTGTTGAACAGAATAAAGTTTTGTCTTACCTCCAGAGGCGAGCTCTAACTCCATCGCATTATCTCCCGTTAAAACAATATCCTCATAATCATTGTCAGAGTCCTCCACTTGTGATCTTGGTTCCAGCATGTCTTGAGATGAGGCCATTTCGTAGTTTAAGGAGTCATCAAACTTGGCATCAGATTGTGTTTGCGATCCATGAGAAAGCGGAATATTCTCAGGAAAGGACTGCGGTCCCTGTACAACGCTGGTGTCCGTCCGCGTGACAGCGGGCAAACGACTCGGCCCAGCTGCCTCCTCAGAAGGCTTAACAGGGCCGTCTTTGGAGCCAGAAAGCGCCGGTCTACCTTCGAGTACAACACCCGGCTCTAAAGTCGCTCCGACCGGCTTAGGATTTTCCACCACAGCGGCCGCAGCAACATCAGCGCCGGCCGCCCTCTCTCTGCTGTCCGCGTCCGCAACCAGAGCTGCGAC
>NC_136778.1:294626-319626 GCF_947034865.1 Barbatula barbatula
CACACACACACACACACACACACACACACACACACACACACACACACACACACACACACACACACACACGTACATACACACACACACACACAGACGCACGCACGCACACACACACACACAGACAGACACACACACACACGCACACACACACACACACACAGACAGACACACACACACACACACGCACACACACACACAGACACACAGACGCACACACACACACACACACACACACACACACACACACACACACACGTACATACACACACACATACACACACAGACGCACGCACGCACACACACAGACGCACGCACGCACACATACAGACGCACGCACGCACACACACACACACAGACACACACACACACACATACACACACACACACACACACACACACACACACACACACACACACACACACACACACAGACACACACACAGAACAGCTCTTCAGTAAAGTTTCACAACTCCTCAGTTTCAGGAGCAAAGTGTCATGAGAAAGTGTGTCCAGCATCAGGTCATCACAGTTACCCATCACAGCCCTCATATGAACCTGTGCACGCTCAGGTAACATCTGCTTCATTTCCAGCATCTTCTGCGTCATGTGTCCGTCACATGAAGAAATGAGAGATGTTTGTGTGTTCTCTCCCTGCAGCTGTCGAACTTCCTGTCGGTTGTGGATAGAAGCTGGAGGGACTTCCTGTCAGAGCAGAATCCACACTCAGAGATGCACTCTTCATACAGTCCAAGCGCTCACTGGGATGCTGGTGTGTGTGTGTGTTTTAAGTGTTAATGCTCAGTGTTAATGGTGAAGTGAATCGTGTACGTTGTGTTCAGGGTATCAGATCAGCAGATCATTCTACAGCAGCGCTTCATTTGATTCTCCATCTCCTCTCTTCAGTCTGGACACCGCCGTCAGATCGCTGGAGACCATGACACTGTCAGGTAGCCTATACACACACACACACACTTTACAACAATGCAATGCGTTTGTTCTGGTGGTATAAGTGTTCTGTGTGTGTGTTGTCCAGAGCCTCGTCTGCAGGTGAGTGTGTTCAGCGGTGATGTCGTGTTTGTTGATGTGACGGTCACCAGTATGGAGGGCTGTCTGCTGCTTCCTCACGATGACAGCTGGACCCAGAGCAGCGCGGGCGGACCGGAAGCCGTTCCTCTTCCACACACTGAGAGAGGAGAGCTGGAGGGAGGAGTTCTGCTCTGGATGTCACCCGACGGTCTGTACGCCCGCCGCTTCTGTCAGAGCGCAATCTACTGCGACACAACACACAACAACATCAACAATAAACTCTTCAAACTAGAGAGAGATCAGACCAGCAAACTACTGGACACGCATCTCTTCCTGACAGGTTCATAGAACATCATATATCACATCATTTACACCTGTGAAGTATTGAAAAATAAACCGTTCCGTTTGTGTCACGCAGAGCTTCAGACGTGTTTCTTGCAAGCATGTTTGCCTCCACGGTTCCACGTGCAGCTGTTTTTTGAGTCCTGCGGCCCCTCAGCAGACAGAAGACCCCTGACCGTGCAGGTATTGACCTCTGACCTCATCATCCCTGTGATTGTTTAGAGCTCACGCAGGTCTAGTGAAGTTCTCGTTGTGTCCTGCAGGTGGAGCCGCTCTTGGGACGTCAGTTACTGTTGCTCACCCAGCAGGGGGCGTTCGGTTACATCAGAAACACCCATGACCTTTCACCTCTGACCCCTGATCAGATTCTCCCCTACAACCAAGATTATCCTGTGACCCACAGCGGGTTCATACAGGAGTCATTCAAGACACGGCACGAGGATTCATGAAGAGCTCAAGATGAAGTTTATTCTGATAAAGTATTAAAGAAAAAAGTGAATCACCGCATTAATGTCATTCAGTTTAGTAAAAAAACATCACTTCTTCTCTCTCTCTCTCTCTCTCTCGTGTTTGATAATCTGTCTGTGAGTCTTTCTTCAGTGGAACACGACATTAGAGATATTTGGAGAAATGTCTCGGTGGTTTTGTGTTCAGATAATAGAAGTCAATGGAGTTCAGTGTTGTGTGATGATCAAAGTTCTTCTGTTGTGTTCTGATGAAACACAGAAAACAGATGCGAGACGCTTACAATAGATGTTTCTTAAGAGATGTGAAAGCAGAAATGTAACGTTTATATATTTATACTGTTTTAAGACCTGTTGATGTATTTGTATTAAACATTTCATTATTTGCTTTTGTGGATTTTTTGTTTCAATATTTAGTTTGATTATATTTTACTTTTTCTCTACACATTTTTAAACATTTTAAAATTACAATTCAATCACAACTCAGGGTCAATGTTTGTTATTAAAATGTTTTATAATAGAAAATAAAGTTTTATAGCCATTCGGTTGCCATATTGATGAAACTGGAGTCATTTAATTGCATTTATTTGGTTTAAACACAGAAAATACACAATAAATATCACATTCATTGGCTACCACACAGTGTTTGAAATCAAAGACGTTTAGTGTGAAATATTTGTGATTGTGAACGACTGTTTTTCCACATGGACCATAAATCACATTTTGATATGAATCCACTGTAATGATATTAGTGGACCACCGACAACCAATCACATCAATCCAACAAAAGCTATTCCCTTCTTAAACAACCAACAACAAACTTCTCTGTGCTCGTCCGTTCACAATCCGTGTCTTCTAAATCAATTCAAGTGAATGTTTTGAGTTGTGTTTTAACATCGCAAACAAATACTGGCCAGTGCTCTCCATTAGAAAAGGTCCCTAAAATAACACAAAACAGTAAAACCTTTTCACATCCCATACACATTTATAAAAAATCTTTTCATGGACGAGAAATAGAAAACCGAATATAAAAGATTTCACTGAAGAACAAAGCAAAGAAAATAAACACTTTGGTCAACAAAATGCTTCTGTGGTGTTTTGTGTTGCAGTAGTGTTTACACTTTAAACAAAAGAACAAATCTTCTATTCTGCACTACTGGCCCCTGACACAACACATTTGGCCTCCAAATAGTCGTCTTAAAAAACACAAGTGATTTCTCAAGAATCATGTTCATTATTTTACGCACCTGTTCAAACAAACATGGAAATACGACAGGTAAATAAATCAAAGTCTCTGGCGTCACAGGTTTGGCCCTTAAACAGAGTGTCAAATCTCCACGTGTAACACAGAGGTTTAGACATAATATGATTTCTGGCTTCAGTCACATACATGGGTTTATATACTGGTAAACATTTCTAAGGAATGATGCATGCTGGGATAGCTGTAGTCGGCGTTTCAGATTAAGGTGGCCACAGTCAAGCGGAGACCGGGCGGATGGACACGCCTCACACACGGGTGTAAAAACACTTGGTAGAAGCGTCATGCCGTGTGTGTGTGTGTATGTGTCACAGTGCACATGGTGAAGTGTTCGTCTACAGCGCAGCAGCTTATTCAAACGCCCAAACCTCCAGGTTCTGAACGATGAAGTCCTGTTTGCCGGACAGCGGCGGGTTGTTGAATGTGGAACATCTGGACGTGGTGCCATGATAAAGGTCAGCATCCAACCACAGACCCAGACGACCCCTGAAGAGAGCAGACAGTCAAGAGTTATGCTCACAACAGTGATGAACACACACACACACACACACACACACACACAATAAACCCACCCGCCTCCTCCGATCTGAAGAGAATCTGTGTTTCCTTTCACAAAATATGAGTTCTCTCCGCTCCAGTGGAACACCTGACACACAGAGAAACATTCACTCAACAAAGTCAAGAAACCATCGACTTGATCTGGAACAGAAGCATTGCACTCAAACCTTGATCTCAGGACAGAAAGTGTAGAGGAACGTCTCTCCTGTGCCGTAATAATGCTCGCTCACTCGAAACCGATGAGTGGAAAACACGCCGAAAACCTGCAGGCGATAAATAAAGATAACGTGAGATACTAACGGCTCGCCGGGAGGAGACTCGGGTTTAGATGTATAGGCTTACCTGATTGTTCATGTCTCTGATGACCAGCAGTACAGGACAGTCCACATCCATCAGGTTTCTGTACAGAGTCTTCAGACTCGTTCCATGTATCACAGTACTGTAGACCAGACGCCACGGATAACCCTGAACCCGAGCCGGCAGACGTGTGGCCAGCTGTGGAGGAGACACACGTGTGTGTTTCATTATCTCTGCATCAGAACCCTATTTCAGAAACTGTGTGTGTGTGTGTGTGTGTGTGACCTTCTCAACGTGTGTGTCCTCCAGAAGAACACTGGGATCCATCAGCAGAGGAAAAAGATCCAGAGAATACTCGTCCTCAAAGCTGAGACTCTGACGCCTCTTGGCTTCATTGATTGTGATGATCTAGAGAACAAACACAGATCGACAAACTGATCCACCTCTTCTAAACAAAGTCTGAAAACACTCAACTATTTGTTTAGAAAGAGCAACAGGAATAAAATAACTGGTTATTATTGTTAACAAAAAATTCAATACATACCGGATCTGTTAATGGAAATCAAATGACACACACGTCTAAATATAACAACATGTGAAGTGTTTGTTTAGAGATCCACTTTCTGAATTATTAACTGGAAATAAATCAAAAATTATAAAATGACAAAGGCACATAGAAACAAAATTGCTACAAAATGAAACCAGAATAACATGAAAAGTGAAGTTTAAATGTGTCCCTGCTCAACAAAACCAGTCTTATGGGTACATTGTTTGAGTTGAAAGCATTAGGATATGAAGTCTAGAAAATCTCAGTTTTAAACAATGTATTTTTGGCTTTTACCTCTAATGTTCCCGTGCTGCTTCAGACTGGTTTTGTGATAAATATGAATAGAACACCAATAAAAAAAAAAACCTCAGTGTTGAGATTTGGTTTTCTCGGGTGTGATGTCGTGTGGTGCTTGTACGGTGACTGAACAGACCTCCCAGCTGCGAGGGACGGGATCACTGAAGAAGTTATCGATCATGTTGAGCTCATCTTTCTCCACCAGCACAAAGCCGTGTTCCTGAGCGTCTTTACCGTATGTGTCCGGAGACCACTGAATGAAGAATGAATACAGATGATCCACTCTGAGGAGGAAACACACGTTCATTATAAACACGCTCGTATCAAACACACACATGCTGAGAATCCTCATCCGTACCGCTCCTGTGGAACAGCAAACCAGTACTCAGGCTGTCGTCCCCTGTTGATGAACGAGTGGGCGGGGCTTGAAGTTCGACCGATGGTGAAGGATTTCCTCATTGGCTTTCCCACTTTAAAGCAGAGAAACATGGGCGGAGCTTTGCTCTTTTCTTCCTGTGAAAGCAGCATGTCTGTAAGACAAAACATTGATTAACAACAACACTTTACACCTGATCTGCATCACACTGTCTACAAGTGTAGTCAAGAAGTGCAGAACGACAGAGAAATCTAAATGTCAATCCGCTGTGAACATGGCAATCCCAGAATGCAATGCAACATGCTCTGTTTGTACCACCAAAATTCAAAATCCTCAAAAAGATTCCATTAGAGCCAAATAATCACCATCTTCAGTCAGCCCAACCAGGATTTCACCTTCTTATGGGGGATTTGTGTCTTCAAAATGACCGAACAAAGAAACAAAAGCGACAGGAAAAATAGCCCATTCATATAAAGACATGAACAGCAGTGCCTTGTTTGTTTGTTTATTTATTTGCTGTTGTTGATTTATTGATATAGGGAAAATGAAGAATCAATTGATCTATTTAATAATAAAACAAATAAATAACTTTTTAAATTGGGAAATGAATGGACTTATTTTAATTGGTTTATTAAATTGTATTTTAAAATGTAGTTTAATTGAACAATAAAACGTTGTATAAAAACATTATTTTAAATATATACATTTCAAACAAATTAATTCATGCTTTAAACATTAAAAAATAAAACAATGAAAAGTTTTATTATGCACAATTTAAATCGCTTTTAAAAAAAGCTTTTGCCGAAAGGTTTTCTTTGTCGTTTTGCCAAATCTTTTTCTTTATCCATTTGTCAATCGAGTCAAAAAAAGCCATTGGACAGTACACACGTGAGGGCAACCAATCAGCTTTCGGCTCAGTTTTAGGATACACCCCTTCTCCAACATGTCATTCAAAGTAGATGTAAGATGAGCAAGAAAGACCTGCCGCCATTTAAACTTTATTGCGTCGCGTGTCATAACTACATGACATGGCAGAAGTAAACTCGGACACTGCATGTATGAGAACAAGCACACAGTTAGCGGTTGCTCACCGAACGAGACGGGCGGCGCCATCACATTAAATACCTCAAGAGAGAATCAAGTGCTTACTGCTGTGTATGCTTTTGAATCGCTCTCGCTGTACTTTAATGTGATACGCCATGAAATCTGCGCAGCAGTCGAACCTTTCTGTTATTCCTGAAGCCTTTGAATAGGTTTTCCAGGTGTTTCTTATCAGGGTTCATTCCATGGACTGGAACATAATTTACACTCCTTATTCAGAATATCCATTGAAACTCTTAGCAGGGCACTTGGGGATTTAGTAAGCAAACGTCTTAAGGTGAATACGAGAAAATACAAAACATGTAGAGCCGGGGGTCATGAGGACCAGTATTAGGACACGTTGTAATGGGGGAATGCTACATGGGTGTGAATGCGTAACAGCATGATCGTGTTCTTTCACTCCAGTGAATATGTGTTGCTCATGCAGTGAATCTGTTCTGTAATTGAGATGAGATGCAACTTGATCTGTATTTATAACACCGCAGTCAGAATCATTCCCATGTAGAGACAAACTGCTTTGTTAACCAAACCTGCACCGTGTCTGATGTACGATGAGTATTTATCACACCCTGTTAGACCACACGTGAGCAGTGCAACAAAAGACCATAGAAATCATTAATAACAAGCTGTTTGTTCCATCGCATCCAGGGACAGAATTTCTGTTTATAATGGGTTATAGTGTTTAGCCGCGCTGCTCGCGTGACGTGTAATGTTAAACAGGGTGTTAATGAAAATGGATCGCAGGAAGCTTTCCTGGCAACATTACAATATCAACCCGAGATGAATCGTCGTCTCTGCTACACCCCTGATTCTCATTTTGACGTCCACAACAACAGATGAACACATCCTGGACTATCTGAGTGGATATGTTCAGTGTCGAGGTCATTGTGGGTATAGCTCACGCTGAACTCAGTTTATAACTTTGTTTCTGTGTGGATCTCCAGCTCTGTCAAGCAGTGTCCGAGTTTACTTCTGCCATGTCATGTAGTTATGGCGCACGATGCAATAAAGTTACTGTCTATTCATTTCTCAATTTAAAAAGTTACTTATTTGTTTACATTTTTATGTTTTAATTATTAAATAGATCAATTGATTCTTCATTTTATTTCTAATCGGCACTCCCGGTCCTCCATAACACGGTTCGCAGGAGGTCAAGTATTGGGTCACTGTCACTTTAAGACGTTCAGTAACACACAGATCCAATGAAACGTGTCCTGAACGGTTCACAATCATGTGTGAGGTATGTGGGCATTATTCAAGAGCAGGAGAGATTACCAGATAAAAAACTTTTTATTTCTAGTGATAATTTGTGATGAAGAGACAAACCATTTTGCTTAGTTTTGATGCAGAAGCACATCATGTTTAAGAACCGAGTTTAAATAGGACTTATCTGGCCACGGCCGCGACTGGCCGGTGTGTGCTGTCAATCACACAGACTCACCTTCGATTGGTCCCTGCATTCTTTTTAACAGCCACGACTTCACGTCAGTCTCACTGGTGCGTCTGCGTCTCTCAGCGTCAGCAATCTCTCCATCTGACTTTGATTCTTTCTGTTGTTTTTGTGTCTTGACATCACCACAGCCTCTGTCCCATGCGGTCACCTCTTTCACCGCCCCTGCGCTCACGTCTATATTAACCTCATTCCCATCATGCACCGCTGCGGCAGGATCACGTATCCTGTCTGAAACAGACTGAAGCAACACCCCACTGTCCTCTGTGGAACGATGATAAAGTCCTTCATCTTCTTCTTCTTCTGTTTGGTCTGAGGGCAATGGGTTACTCTCGTCTATCGGTTCATAGCTAAGGTGAAGTGACGCCCCCTTCTGACTGGGGCAGGTAGTGTTAGAGTCGCTCTGTGGCATTTCTAATTCAGTAAATCCTTCATCGGACGGTGATTTATCTACCATTTGACACACTGACATGTCAGACACGGCCGTTTCAATATCATCTAATATGATGGGACGGCTGGGCGGTCCGAGCGCCTCGTAACGACTGAAAGGGTTGAGGTCCTGCTCGGAGGGAAGCTCCTCCCACTCTCCCGGCCTGTATAACGGACAGAGATCCTGGGGTTCATCACTACCGGCACATCAGTGGCCATCATCATCAATGGAAATATGGTGAAATTAAAAAGAGGAAAACAAAACACCCCAAATGAACCAAACATGCAACACAAACAAACACAAAGCAACCGGACCAAAGTGAAAATGACAAAAATGTGAAACGTGTGGTGTGAAAACTTGACAAATAAGGAGAACTTAAGAGGCCACATAGACACATGTGATGACATGATGAGGGCGTTTCTTACGACGGCAGCGCGTCCTTCAGCTTCATTCGTGAGATGTCATCATACAGCGCCAGAGACAGAACCTCCTCCATGGGACAGATGAGACCGTACTCCTCACAGCCGTTCTCGATCACCACGGGATCCGACTTGTGTGGGTCAAACATGATGTTATTGGGTGTTATAATCATCACACCCCCGACGACACCCTACAGCACACACAAAAACTCTGAGAGTGCACTTGTGATGATGTCATGGTTAAGCTTGTGATGTCACATGATTTGTAACCAGATATTTTGGGTGATGCTCACCATCCCATCAGTGACGTATTTGCAGCTCATCTTGATGAATTTGACGGTGGCTGGACTCTCGTCTTCAGACGACGGTGATGTCTCTCTCCGCACGGGCCGACAGCTCGACTCACCGTCCCACTGACAGAGACATCAGAGATGTGTCATGAACTGAGCTCAGGTCAGAATCCAATGACTTCTAGAGCCGTCTTACCTTCGGCTTCCTCTCTGATGAGTCCGTATTGATCGGTTCAGAGGAAGCGTCCGTCTGAGAGCCACGCTCTGATTGGTCCACATCAGGAACAAATAATTTCTGAAAAAGACAGCTCATCAGAAAGACACAGAACAGCAGGAATGATGAGCAGCTATCACGTGTTGTGTAGTGAACGCTCACCTGTCCAGGTACGACACTGTGTGAATACAGACGGTTTAACTGCACCAGTTGATTTGGAGTATTGTTGAATTTCAGAGCAATGCTGTTCAGTGTGTCCTTTGCTCCAACCTGCCAAAAAAACACTCCGTTTGTCCGCTGTCCACGAATTCATATTCAATTTCCTCTTTCCTTAAAAAGCATTTGAACCATTTTGCATGGTGCTAAGCAGCTTTAAATACATTCAGCCAACATTTACTGTACAGTACAACACAGCGGATGACTTACAATATACTCCACAGTTCCTGCAGGTTTACTCTTCTCTTTCTTGATCTGACTGTATGATTTACTGTTGTCATCTGAAAGAAAGAGGTGAAAATTAGGGCGATTTTGAGGAAAAATGCGATAGCATGCTAAATAATGCGATATTTCATATGCGATACGACATTTTTTAATTGTATTCAAATATATTGAAGAAATGACATTACCAACATTTATTTCACATTATTTGAGTAAAAAGAAAGCATCACTACAACATCTGAAAGTGAACAGCCATGTTTTACTGTTGCATTTTGTTATGAAATATCCAAAAATCACTTGCACAGTGTGAAATATTTCATGCCGTTGTGTACCTACATTATGCCAAATGTTCCCAGGAATGTGCAAATGTCTCCTCTGTATTTGTGGCATATTTGCTTTTTTAAATGTGTAAGTTTTTTTAAAAAGACACAAAGGTTCTATCTTCAAAATATAATTTGGTTCAATCTGCGAGCCAATCAGCACTTTGAATGCACAGAGGAGATCCAGCTTTGTCATGTGACCAGACTCCTGACAGTGGGTTTTATTGACACTCGTGACGTGTTGACATGAACCCTCGTAATGCAATGAATGCCTTACATCTGACAATATAAAGGCCTGATAGTCAACAGTGTCAACCGTCTTAATTACAACAATAAACATGATCATGTTATTTCAGCTTCAGTAGAATAAAGTCTAAACCGACAGAAACTTAAGGGTTCCTGCAATAACTTCTGCCTTTTATGCTTAACCTGAACAAATCAGGAAAAGTGTCATAGAATCCATGTAAAGTAACTTCTTTACACATTATTTTAACACGAATTTCACGTTTTATCAAAGTTAATTGTTAGTTTCGCTTGAAAATCTATTAATGAGTGTTTTGCAGATAGAACCTTAAGGGGATTTTACAGAATCTGTGATTTGATGTGTTCCAAAAATCCCCTTTTACCAATCTCAGAAAAGGTTGATGGTGTATATTTAGAATGCATTTAGGGTCTCTGTCATCTTCATGTTTGAAAGATGTTTGTTCCCCGTATCATGTTTGCTGAACGCAAAAACTTTAAAGCTCATTATCTTACAACTTCTCAGAACACAGATGGAAGCTTCTCAGTCTGAGGTGACGATACGAGGCATCATTACAGAAACAAGCTTCTGAATATATTCAGAGAGAGAATGAGGGGAATCTGCTGATATCACTAGCATGAAATCAAATAACTCGTAGTGTAAAACAGATTGTTGGTTATATTCTGTTCTCTACAATATAAATGTCTTAGATATTCTTACCCTCCTTACAGCACAGAGGGCAGTCCTGACACATATTTGTAGCTCAATTGTCGATCTTATGGAACTTCTGTAATAACGCCATGTACTTCCTCATTTTAATATAAATATGTTTTTACTGTTGAGAAGCACTATAGATATACATTTGAATTGAACACAAAAAGAGAGTAGACGATGTTTAAACACGCATCAGGTCCCTTTTGAAAGGTCCTGTACAAACACAGTGTGACCTTTGACACGTCCACTACAGTTTTCAATATCTGGGGTCACGCCATGTGATGCTCTTCCTGTTTCCCAGCGTCTCACTTCCTGTCTCACAACAGGCTGACACATTCATCAAGTCAAATACAGATGGCTTGTTTTTCGTTTGAGAATCTGTTTGTATTGTGTGTGCAACTGATTATTTTAAAGAAAGAATAAAGAGCCTGTGGGAGATTCATGAGTAAATTATGGATTTTTTTTACGACCAGATCAGATTCTGATGCATCAAAACACTCAAAATGACTTGACAGTAGTGAAATACACACGTTTACCTTCTCTTTGGCCTCCCTTGGTTTCCAGATTCTCCCCCTGAGATTGTCCAATACAAGCAGGTTCACGGATGACTGCCGTCTTTGTCTCTGAATCTGATTGGCTCTGTTTCATCTGCCGTCTCTTCGTCAGTCTAATGAAAAACCAAAGTGATCAAAGGTCTATCAGAATAGCAGCGTGAATAAAACTAACTGTGATAATAACTGCACTCGTGTCAATGCGGGATCTGTGAGGGCAGAGAAACTGAGCCAAGATGGCCACAGTTTAATAAAGAACGTCAAGAGACCGGTTAATCATACTGAAACATATCCGTCAACAGATACAGTTTCAGGAAACACACACAATCATCACACTGGTGATTTACTGAACCTTCTACAACAATCTGAGCATTACCACTCACCTGCTTTCCAGAAACTTCACAGACAAGAACAGTATTTTGTGTCATCATGTCAAAACCACTGAGACATTTCTCTAAATATTTTTTTGTGGGTTTAATTTATGTCTTCTGCTTTTCACTAAAGCGTTACATCGTGCGAACATTAATTTAAAAATACTGAACAAATTTTGCTTTATTTGTCTGAAATAACACATTGGCACCTGTAACAGGACCTAGATCACAATCTGTGTTGGTAAAGATGATCTCTTCAACATGCAATAACCCAAAAAAAAGGTGCTAGTTCCTCTTTCAGACCGACCGCAACATCACGCATTTGTATAATGATCCATCTAGAGACAAATGTGCATGACACCGATTCAGACCTGGCGAAGTATCCAGGCCTCGTCTCGTTCTTCTCCATCATGGACATCTGAAGTCAAGCAGCTCTGGGTGATGTTCTCTCCAACGCTCTGTCATCCAAGAACAGAGAAGGCAGAGGTGAAGTAAACATCACGGTTTAAATATGTTCTCCTTTATCTCCTGTCGCGGGTCAATAACTCCAGTGACATCAGCACGCAAAACTGTCGATTCATACGAGATGCGACTTGTTTTTGGGCAAAGCCACTAGATCATCACTAATCGCTCATCTTTACTGTTAAAACAACAAACCTGATGTTTGATTTGAGATTAATGTGAGTAGACTGATAACACTGCATCATTGATATCTCAAATCAATCTGCTTTGATTGCATTGTGCTAAATGACAAAATCCCATTTAAAGCCAATAGAAAGAGCAGGAACCCCACGTCCATCGCGTCTGGAGGGGAAAGCACGTACATTTACACACAATGGATTTGACCGTTCCAATATGGCGGACGAGTTACAGCGGTCCATACTCCTATACTGTGTGTATTTTTTATAATAAATGTAAATCAATGCTCACAACATCGAATGAAATGTGTAACAATTATTGCAACTATATGAAAATAAACACGAGAGAGAACATCACACGTCACTGGGTGGATTTATATACATATGAAAGTAACGTTATACAGAAAAAAAGGGCTCTATAATATAAATGCACAAACGACATCACATGCGTTACACACGTAATACACATATCAACAGCCACTGCAGGTGAATACATGCATGCATGCAATATACAGTGCAGGAAATGCAGGCATGCATGCACATGTGTTGAGACAATCAACAACAACAATAAACCCACCTAAACAAACCCTGAAGATCCAGTCAACACTTCACATCTTCCGTTTATTCAAGAGCATCAGTCGTCGACAATCATCATAAACGTCAAATTCATCAGAATCAAGCTGAAAACACACACATGCTAACATGCTAAAGCTAAAGCCATTCACATCCTGACGAGTCTCTTCGCTTGTTTTCTATTGACACGTCGGGAAACCCGTCGAGTGTTTTCAGGATTGAACCCGTTACATGAATCAGTGCTCGTGCTCGTGCTCGTGCTCGTGCTCGTTTAGGTGTGCAAATAGAATTATTTACTTATTCATCTCTGGATTTAAATGCGCCTCTTCTCATAGGTCAAAGTCCACCCGACCACGCCCATTGGGATGTGATTGACAAGGACACGAAAACGCAAACGTTTTCACGTTTTATTTCAGCGTTAAATGGCTCTTATATAGAACATTTTCATTAACATATCTTTCATTTTATAGTATTTTCATTTCGTTTTTGTGTATTTTTGCATTTAAATTAGGCTATTCGAGCAATCCGGGACATTTATGAAATCTGAGCCTAACTTTAGCCTTTATTCACTTTACTTTATCCATCCCCAACACAATATCATCAATTTTGCATTATGAAAGTAACAGAAATCTCCAATATCAGGGAAATACTTTCTATCTGTATCAGGATTAACGATCTACTGTGCTAATTCATTGAAACTCTATTAATATTGTACAGGCCTACATTTTAAAAACTCCATTTAAATTTTAGCAACAGCAAGCAGCAATATATGTTTCCAAGATTCCATCTCTGTAGCATCGCTAGGTAGCTGGTTAGCGAGATGCTAGCTCCTGTGAATCTATGCTAATGTTATACATTTTACATTTAGGCATTTGGCAGACGCTTTTATCCAAAGCGACTTACGTTGCATTATCCTATACATTTGGTTTTGAAGTAACCTCCATTAATCCACATTAACACCCATGTCTCATTATGGCCATTAGATTTATAAAGTCCCTAAATACATTTCCCCACTTGAAGACTGTCCCAGATTACCCAAAGCATGCTGTCCAACAAACTCAATCATATTTGAAAATGTGGGACAACAAAACATGTTTGAGAGAAAATAAAACACACATTTTCAACACTTATTTTGTTGCTAGAAAAGATCACAAACATAATTTGACAACAATTTGGAACATTGTCTTATTTTTGACAGATTTATGTCCTTTACATTAATATAGTCAGATGTCACGGACCACAAGTGCCCCGCCCCTTTCTGTGGAATCATTCCACGGAGTCATGTGATTTCAGTCACATGACATACATGCTTAAAGTACAGTAAAACTGAAATTTTACAGACACAATATAACAATGTCACATCACATTACCAGAGAGAATGAAAGAAAGAAAGAAAAAAATACAGAGAATTGTCACTAAATAAAGGTAAGTGATTTTAAACCATGTTTTTAGAGCTTTATTGCTATCCATTTGTTGCAATGAAAGGTAATATAGTTTAATTGACGTATTAAGTAAAACATTTTTCACCGTGAAAATGGCTTATTCTGTAGAAGTTAAGCTAATTTTAGGCATTTTCAAAAATGAAAGATGTTCTATTGTTAATCCTGGTAAAACCAAATAATACTGCCGTGCATTATAACTATGAAGCAGTAAAAAGTCATATAGTAAAGACGCATTGTTTCGATTTTTCCAAAAGATTTTAAAGTGAACGGGCTATGTTCTGATCATGTGAATATAATCTCCCTTAAATTATTTCACATTGGTGATGTGAACACAATTACTAAACCTAAATAATTGCTTGACAAACCTGAGTTTTAACAGTTCCGTACGACAATAAATAAATTTTCAAGTCTATAACCTCCTTTAACTGGAGCCAAAACGTTTCTCTACTCCATGGAAATAGAAAAGTATTGAAATTGGTTGAGAAATGAAAACGATGTTGTGTTGTTTTATTCCAGAAAACTGCAGCTCCATCCTTCACTTGTATGTCTCTGTGTCGACTTTTGCCCTCACCAATGTGGCGGCGGGGATGCCGTACGATCCAGCAGACAAGGAGGCGTCTACGTGATAAATGAAGATAACTCATTTGTACTATTGTTAATCCTGGTAATCTCATTTGAGAATCAAGTATTTTATATACCAAGTTCTTGCTCTGACACAGTTGATTCATGATCTGTCCCATTTGTGTCTATTATCAAACAAACTGAATGTAGATTTCACTAACCACATTGACTTCATTGATGACCAATAATGATCCAGTTTAATACAGTTATATTACAAGCATTGTAACGATTAGACTCAATAGATGTTAATGAAACAGTTTTAATGTGCTGTAGTTGTTTTATTCAAATAAAAAACATAATATATGACTGAACCATTTAGTTTTGAATTCAAACTGTGTGTTTCTCTTATTTTCCATGTGAATGAACATGTGTGAAATCAACTGTTGAATCTGTATTCTGAGGTCCATCAGAGGTGAGATGATGTGGCTCCGCCCTCACAGCTGCGGTATCCCAGCAACCATTTCACTCTCAATCCCACATTCATTCTGTCCTCTTAAGATCTTAAAATATCCTACAGAAGAAAAACATGACATCATTCCCAGTGTGAATGTGGTTGCTGGAGCGTTCTGTGGGATTAGTTTCATTCTCACCCTTGTCACCCCAGTCACTGTTCCAGGAGTTCGCGACCAGCCAGTAAGGAGTTCCATTTTCAGATCCCCATCCCAGAATCTTGACAGCGTGACCTCCAAGCGCCGAGCCCTTCACATGCTTATACACACCTGACAAATCATCAGAAACTCAATGGAGCAGTGATTTATCAAAGCAGTAAAAGCCCTGAGGTCTTGGTTTCTGACCTGTCTTATAAAGCAGGAAATCCTCATAGACGGTGAACGCCGCCTCCACCGGACCGTTGGTGTATAATTCAGTCATGATCTGTTGCTGATCGGAAGGAACGTTATATGATTTATGACCTGCAAACAGAGAACAGGTCTGGATTCAGTGTCTGTGTCGACAAGAACATCTTCAAAGGAATTGTTCAATTTCAACATACATCTTCATGATCATTTACTCACCCCTGTTGTCATCCAAGATGTTTATGTATTTGATTCTTTAGTCGAAAAGAAATGAAGGTTTCTGATGAAAACATTCCAGGATTATTCTCCATATAGTGGACTTCAATGGACTCCAAACAGCCAAAGGTCAAAATGACAATTTCACTGCAGCTTCAAAGGGCTTTAAATAATACCAGAGGATGAATAAGGGTCTGATCTAGCCAAACCATCTGCCCTTTTATAAACAAAATAAAAAGGTAAAAATGAACGACTTAGCGTAATACATAAATACGTGGAAAAGGTCACACTTGACATAGGCGGAAGTAACCGAGTCAGTGTTAACAAGTTGAAAGTAAAAATACACTTTCAAGAAAAAGGAGTTTTAAGGTAACAAAACAATGTCGGACGATTTTGATCTTTGAGGAGAATATGAGATCTATTTTTTCACCCTTCCTAACAACGTCAAGCATGACCTTTTCAATGTAGTTACATATTACGTGAAGTCGTGAGCGCGCTTTGCATAACAGAGCATTTATATTTATAAAGCAAATGCATTTTTCTTTTGTAAATGACCGATGGTTTGGCTAGATCAGACCCTTATTCATCATCTGGTATCATTTCACGAGTTCGCCCTCGCCGATAAACAGCTCCTTGTTGGGATAGATGGTAAAGCATGGGAATGAAGGTTATGCGTATTTGGCGTGTTGTGCAGGGAGTGGGCTCCGAGCCCGCCGGATCTATCCGAACCCAGAGCACTCTACCCTGCTCAGAGCAAGTGCTCCGGGCTCGGAACCGGCTCGAGCCCAGAACACCCCCCCCCCGAGGGTCCTGCGGGACTTTAGAGAAAATGAGAGGAGCTGGGGTGGAGGAGGGATGCTTATCTGGCAAGATGCAACAGGTAAGATTGTTTGTCTATTTATGATAGAGCTTGCAGGAGCTGATAGGGTAGATACGGTGATTGCTGATGGTGCACCAGCCTAGATCATTAAGTAGAGATAGCGTGCTCGGCTGATAGGTGATTACTGCTGATGGAACATCGGGCTGATTTATATGCTTAGGTTCCTCCCGAACTTTGTTAATAAAACATCATTTATAGCCCTTTGAAGCTGACTCAACAGTTTGGAGTCCATTGAAGTCCACTATATGGAGAATAATCTTGGAATGTTTTCATCAAAAACCTTCATTTCTTTTCGACTAAAGAATCAAATACATAAACATCTTGGATGACAACAGGGGGGAGTAAATGATCATGAAGATGTATGTTGAAAGTGAACAATTCCTTTAAGGGAACGTCTGTTAGATGGGAATGAAGATTCACACGTACTCACCAAAGTGTTTGTCTTTTTTATATGGCACACTGTACTGAGGGAGACACTCAGCGTTGCATTTTGGAGTTCCATGTTCACCCGTGCACGGAGGACGCGTGCCGTTCACGTGATGTTCACAGGGTGGAATGGTGTACGGTCTGCAACCTACAGAAACAGACGTGAATCACGATTACACTGCTGACAACTGAATGGCATTTTAATCATGTTCAGTTGCCAAACTCACCAACATTCGAGTTGTAAAGACCTCCAGTCACCAAACCAGATGTAGTCCAGTACTGCCACGCTTCAGCCAAAAACCCTCCAGAACATCTGCCTCATAAAAACATCACATCCAATGAAATCATCCTTTCAACTTCATCTCTGATGTTTCTCCTGTTTCTTCACAGATTGAATGTTTCAAATTTGATGAGAGACTTCTGAGATGTTAAAGAGATGTTGCTGTTGGATGTGACGTACCCAAATCCACATTCATCACAGCAGGAGAGCAGATCTTCAGCGGAGATCTCCACCGACACTTTTCCTTTACTGTGAATACAGATGCGGTCAGAAATGGCTTCGACCGCACCGAAGGCCTACCGAAACAGACGAGTACGAAACACACGAGTACACACACTTGAGTTTATTAAAGCTATAAACACACACACATGCGTGATGAACGGTCTTACCCAGCACGAGCCGCAGTTTCCCTGATCTCGAATCTGACTGAGAGTTTTACAGTAAGACCACTGACTCCGTGGGTCAAACGTGTCCGGCAGTTTCATGTTGGTCGCGTGTTTTACTCTGAAGAATGAAAACACAAACAAACACGAAGATTTTATCCACCAGTACCATTGCTGCTGTCATTGTGTTTACGCACTTTAACATTTTCTCTCTACAAAGTTGAAAAAGTAACACAAATAAAGATTTTTTAATAGGAAGTGCGTCCTATTACGTTAAAATTACGAAATTACGTTAAAAAATAAATTACGACCTCACGTTGTGTCAATCACATTTACAGACGGCCTCCGATATTTTCGTCCGTCATAAAGAAATTCGGACTGGCTAGATTATTTTTTCTGCGTTTTTTTGTATCCGTAGCAAACATTTTCAGAGGCGTTTTGATCATTCAGAGACACCGTACAAAAAAGCACCGAATACCAAAAAAGGCATACGTACAATTCGGACCGTATGTGTAAAGACCTTTAATGTTTTATTTTTACAATGTTTGAATATTTGTTTATTTTATGTTAACATAAACACCTCGGTGTTTCTGTCATCTCTTGAAAAATAAAGATGCTTATACCATGGTGTGTTTGAATACTGGATTCTGATTGGCTGGAGGCTGTGCATTAAAACCCTTTAACGCACGGCTAGCTGTGGATTATCCCTTACATCAAATGTTGTTCACAGCGATCCCACAGAAGAAGCATTTTTGGTTCCACAAAGAATCATTCAGTCAAAGGTTCTTTAAAGAAGTTTCTTAATGTTCTGAAGAAACTTCTTCTGATGTTTAAGGTTCTTTATGTAACCATTGAGACAACAAAAGCAGCACCTTTTTCTAAATAGTGTAAGACACTTTAGAGTAAAGAAGAGTTGATATATATTCAGATGTATTACTGACGTATGAGGCAGTCTTGGTCCCCTCAGCAGAGTTCCACAGAGAGACTTCAGAGAACTGAACTCCACATCCTGAAAATTCACACCAGCCTGTGAAGACAGAAAGTGAAAATGAGTGAGAAATAAAAAAAGAGGAAGAGAGAAAGACAGAAAGACACGACAGGTGTGACAGACAGCAGATCTTCAGACAAACTGCTCTTCATCATCATCATCTTCACGTCTCTCTTACCGTCCATGTGCTTTTGGCTGCATTGATGTAGTTGATCATGTCATGTGACCATGTGGAGAATTGTGGGCGGGCCCAGGTGACGGACAGCACGCAGAACAGACACAGCAGATGTCCACCGTTCATCCTGAAGAAGACAAGCACATCTGATAGTTATTTCGCAGATATCTTCAATAAAACATGCATCTCAAAACAAGTTAAAACGACTCATTTAAGTGTAAAAGTAAAAATAAAATAAACTCGGTTTACATTACTTAAACGCATGGCTTCTGCATTCTGTGATATTTCTGACTTAAACTCTCAATTTCTGTAAAGTTCAGCTAAAGTGCAACAACAACAACAAAAGTGGAATTGTTATGATAAAATCTTCAGAATTCTGCTGAAATGGAATCACTTTACAATTCTTCAATGCAATATTTCTGTCGTTCAAACACAAATATCAGGTTTGTTCTACACGCTGAAAGAAATGTGAGCAGAAGCAGATTTACAGTACCTGATCAGAGTTCGTCGAAGCACAGATTCACAGAATGACACGCTGTTCAAGCGTCTGCTTTAAAAACGACATCATCATGTGACGGACTGTCAGGTGCGTGTTACAGATGTCATCAGACACACACAAGTCCAAAAGTCTGAGAAACTGTGAACGTCTGCATGAACACAACACAACAACATCTCTCCATTATACATTTAGCAGACGCTTTTAATCCAAAGCGATTTACAAAGAGTTCAGGGAGCAATTAGTGATATCTCATAAAAGAGCAATAATACAATAGGTGCTTATACATATATCATCTAATAATTATATCATCAGAATCTTGACTGAATCTCTCACTGACAAACGTCTGAGGAACTCTCTATAATGACAAATCTCGAAGAAATGCTTTTGAGAATCTACCTGCAAAACTTGCAGCCATGATGCTGGGAATGATTTGGTAGCTTCTGGAGTGTTTCTGAGGGTTACTAAGGGGTTGCTAACGGGACACAGATGACCCCAGAGGAAAATGTTTCACAGCTCAGGAGTCTCAGATGTTTCTCATAAAATAACATAAAACAGAATCAAATGAGAGTGTGATTGTTGAAACACATGAAGAGTCTTGAGGTGTAAACAAATGTAGATTATTGAGGTCCAATCATCTGGATTCGAGTAAATGTGATGAGAAATGTTTGAGTTCATATTGAGATCTATTGATTGCAGACGAGACCAATCTGAGCTCAGTTTGACAGATTGTTGACGTCTCTTCTGATGACAGACACATTTCTGACTCTTATGGCAAGCCGAATTAGCTTTTAATCATTCTCAAGATATGAATCAACAAATACATTTTTACTAGAATTTCTAGAAGTATCAACTGCTATTTTTGATATAGTTCTAACCTTTTCGCTAGTTAAAATGCTCATTCTTGATATCTGTAAATGAGTTTTAACATGTTGCATTTGGTTTTTCAGATATCAATAAATCTAAGTGTCTGATTGTAGATATCAAAAACTGCTTTCTTACTAGTAACAATCACATTATTGATATCAAGAATTAATATTGTCAATAGTAAAAGTATAATTATTTATAACAGAAATTGGCATTTTTACATGTAGTCATTCAATTGTTTCTATCAGGAATAGACATTATCACTAGTAACCACACAATTATTGATATAAAAATGATGTTAGGGTTAAAAATGCAATTACAGATATCAAGAACTACGTTAAGGTTAGGACATCTGAAGAGACAAGCGACTTAAGAACTATCTCTATTATTTTCCCTAGACATCAATGAGATATAAGAGATCGTAAATCAGGGTATAAATAAACACAAATCAAAGTATCTTATTTGTAAATATACTTGATCTTTAATTTACAAATCTAACTCCCACATTATAAACTAGCAAATCGAAATCTTTTGACATCTGCATATGTACAAAGATCTTTACATAAAAGCTGAATATTAAGGTCACTTTACTGTCATCTGCGGTCCGCGTATCACACATGAAACATTAGATTCTCAACAATCCAGAGATTGACACGAGACACACAGATTCAAATACAAGTTCTTAATCACCACAAAATCAAACGGTAACACTTACAGATACACTTCATTAGGTGTGGAAGCGAATGTCAAATTGATCCTTGAAAAACTCCCTCTATGGATTATTATTTCTCTTTTTTTGTTTGTGGGTGAAATGTGACACAGACGGGGTTCACACAACAAAATAAAACAAATATCATCAACACCTGCTTCACGAGAGAACAAATTTCCCGGGAATGACAACATTACACTATTTCTCATATTTCCCTGCACTTCTCCTTGAAGTTAAGGATGATGCGTCCAAGCAGGAAAACATCTCGGCAAAACAGAAACGCTTTGATTTTTGTGGTGAGATGAAATCAAGTCGCAATTTCATGAGATTAAAATTCCCTCTCAAGTGAAGGACCTGATGGAGCAGATACCCGGATGTCTTTGTGTCTATATGTTAAAGTACAGTCAGTGTCAGTGTCCCTGCATGTCTGCGCCCCCTGGTGGCTGACCCGTGGTGGCATTGAGATACTGCCAGCTGAGAGCCGCCAGCAGCATGGCCGCTGACACATAGACAGGTGACAGGTGATGAGCTCTCGTGGACAGAGCGGCCGGACACAAACTCTTCTCTCGGATCACAGTCAGGATACACAGCGTCTTCTCTTGAGAGGGATCTGTCATGGACACTTTCTGTAGGATCTGTAGGGAGAGGTGATGTCAGGACATACAACACACTGATGCAAAAACTTTTCAAATGGGCAAGTCAAAGGAATCATCCAGGCGTGCACACAAACACACGCACCTCTTGACTGTACTGTGCGATGATACTCTGAACTGCACTCATGTTTGTGGCCTGCATCATGAGAGTCACAGCCTGACCCTTACGGATCTTCACCACACCCTGAAACACCTGAGGATTGTTGTAACACGCTGAAAGAGTCGCTATCGCCATCACCTGCAACAATCAAACAATACAACACAAACTTATTACAGATAAACAAGAACATTCAAACGTTACTGTTCATTCAAACAAATAAAGATCAAAATATTATTTAAAAACTCTTCAGCAATATTTCAAAAATAACATAAGAAAAGCACATCATAAGATTCCAATACTTGAAGTTTACCTAAATATAGCTGTGGTTTGTATTTACATTTCACTTCAAATTTTGTTTTTAAATAAACAACTCAAAAGGGAATGAAAATACCATATAACATCTTTGTAGTTTTTAGAGGAATTTAGTGCAATACCATACTAGGAAATATGTTAAAATACGGTGTGTATCAGTTTAATTCTGTAATGAATCACTTTAATGCCACATTCCTGACAACACGTTCCTAACACACGAGATATATTTTTCAATTTGCAGCGTCTGAAACACGCTTTACGAGACTGCTGGTGACCAACCTCCCAGATGGCGGTAAGTTAGCAAAAACAAAGCACGCCGTTTAGAAAAATGATATGATTGGTCAGTCTTACTGTCACTCAAAATGAATCTCTCCCATTGATTTACTGTACTGTCACCCAGCAGTATGCTAGCAGAAGTCGCCCCAAACCCATGCAAGCACACTTTCGACTTCTCACGGCCTGCGCAGACATCGTATCTGCCACTGCGCCGTGATCTGGAATTACTCTCCTGAGACTTGGAAATCTCAAAGTTTCCGCATCGATCCAAAGTTTATGTTTGTAATGAAAATGCAAGATAAGCATGAAAACATTGAAGATGACCACATCAGAAAAGAAGAAGACCGAGCAATCTAGAGCATCGCCTCATTTTAACAGCATTCATGTTTATTTTATTGAGCTGTTTTTGTAAAGTTTTAAATAAATAACCACAAGACTTTTCAGCTTCACGATTAACCTTCAGAGTTAAAGGAGAGAGAGTGAGGTCTCCTGCAGGTACCTGAGGAATGGCACAGAAGTTAAAGACACTCTTATTGCGAAGGCGGGACAGATACGCGATGACATCAGGGACGTGACGGAGGGCGTCTGTCACCAGCAGGTTCAGACAGGAAAGGGCGGAGCTCAGGTTCTGAGGATGAGCGAAGTCTTCCAGACGTGATGTGAACTGACTCCAGGCCTGTTACACACAAATAATACAGAGCGTTTGATTTATAAAATCATGACATCATACAACCGTTAAAAATGTATATAATAATACTAGTATCAATAATAGTTGCAAATACTATTAGAATTTATTTATTCATTATTAATTTATCATTAAAACTATTTTAAATGAAACTACATACTGCATCAGCAGCAAGTCTAAATGACACATGAATGAAAAATGATTTAAGACATTCAAGATGCTGTGAAGGTTTGTGTCGTGTAGAAAACATGTATGTTGTACCTCCTGAGGCCAGAAAGCTCGTCCCTCTCGCTGATCCTCCAGATAATCTCTGATGATGTTGGTCTTCTGAAGGAACAGACCCATGGAATTAGCCAGTTCTGTGTCCCGTCCCACATCAGCATCCTCCAGCTGAGACGCCGAGAAGAGTCGAGACAATCCGACCCCGACCAGACCCGCCACATAATGACAGTACTACACAAACACACAAGACATGGCTCGCACTAAAACACTTTGTCAACGAGACCCACATAAACAACATTTAGAGCAACAAATATTATACACAGCATGTCAGAAATGCATTAGAAGAACCCATTAAATAGGATGAATTCCATCTATAATTCTCTTGCACGAACGAACACGTGTGTAAAGTTTACCCTGTCCCACTCCTTCATGGATCCCACTTTCTTCTCCAGAAAGTCTGCCATTCCCACTCCCATCTGATGACAAATATCTGAGATCACGTCCCGATACTCCGGTCCCAGATTCCTGAACTCCACCGAAATCTGCAGAGACATGTTAAACACGTTCAGATTTAAATCATGAAGCCATGAAGCGGTGAACAAAGGAAAGCGTCTGACCGAGGGGAAATCCTCCAGCACGCGTCTGTCCTTCTCTTGACTCTCGGTGAAGCACCAGTCCGGCTGATACAGGAACGTGTGGAAGTCGTGCAGTAACGGGACCTTCTGCTCCAGCGGGATGGTCATGTCGTCTTCTACTGTGTCCAGTGCTCGCAGAACCAGATAAAATATACACACTGCATGTCTGTCCGTGAGAAGCACAACATTTCATCAATCTAACAGAATTCATGTGTATTAACACATCTGATCAAGTTACTCTGAAAGTAATGAATTTTATGAAAGACATGAAACAGCTCATTAAATTCATTCAAATAAATAATATGAAACTACATGAAGTAATATTATTAACTACTACTAATTATACATTAAAGCACAGATTTTAAAGTTAGACTTTATTTTGATGTCAATTCCACTATTTCACACACATATATTACACAAAGTATTTACTTTAATAATTACATCAGAAGTAGGGCTGTGCAATATATTGAATTATCACACATGTGGATATCGTGATGGTTTGTGATAAATGAACTATTCATTTAAAGTGATGTACGGTCAGAGTTTTATGTGGATGCTGATAGTTTAGTATCTATGTTAGTTGGGATGTGTGTGTGTGTGTGTGTGTGTGTGTGTGCGCATGATAGCGTGCTCGTGCTCTGACGCAGTCAATGAACAATCAGCGTCACGGAGCGAAATTTGTTTATTTTATTTTTGTTTGTTTACAAAATGTCAGATTTGCTTAATGCGACAGTAAAACACGGCTGTTCACTTTCACAAGTTGTAGTCAAGCTTTCATTTCCCTCAAATATATGTTAATAAAATTGATTTTAGAAAAAGAAATATTGCATTATTGCATTGTAATCCCTCACTTTACTCTTTCAAAGGAAAAGTCATTATATTACAGTAACTAATCACTAAGTAACTAGTTACACACGTCACTGCA
>NC_136778.1:326853-339353 GCF_947034865.1 Barbatula barbatula
GGCTTCCCAGAACCCCACAACGCTGCCAACACAAACCCAGTTCTCCTCAAGCTCCGGGATGCCTGTCTGACCGGAGGAGGGACACAGCGGCGCCACGCCGATTCCCAAGACAACTTATCTCACCCTTCAGTGATAATACTGTCAAAATAAGAGGCAGGATACAGCGGAGAGGAACTGGTAAACCTGCAGCCAAACCCATCCATGCAGGGTCTGTTTGTGTATCTCGGGGCCATTTCTCTCTGTAAAGTGTCTTTCTGTCTCAGTTCTTCAGATTCATTGAAAAAGCATCAATATGCAGAACTAAATGTCTAAGGCTTCACTAATGCTAATGAAATACAAATATATGAAATGAATTGACACTTCATATTTATCCATGTACACAAGGCCACATCTAGAGGAACTAAAGAGAATTACATCTTCATATTCACTGACTGGCTCAGAACCGGTCTACTGCATAAAGCATATGTGTGTACTGTATGTAAATACAGCAGTGTGTCAAACAGTGTGCACACTACAACACTGTTCACGTGTCCTCATAACATGCATTTTACACGCTGTGGAGTAATACATGAAACTTACTCTCAAATACAAAATATTCATAACGGTTACTTTTAAGATGGTGGTTACAGTTACATCTGAAAATAATTTTAAATGACCAAAGTGATTACTTAGAATTTTATTGGCATTAATTTAATTTAAACATTAATATAAACTATAACGGATAATTGATGTGAACGCAATCGGTGATTCTCTGACAATCTGCAAAAGCATCCTAAACTACAGTTCTGACCTTAAGTTTCATACCCCTTGAAGAATATGAAAAATTGGAATAATCTGATCAAAATAAGAGGAATTGCATATTAATTTTATTAAGTACTGTTCTGAATAAGCTATTTCACGCAATAAATGTTTACATATGAAGAGTTTGGTTCCAAAATGAGATCTCAAAAATCATCTTTTTTATCATGTTTTATTGTGTTAGTCAGCTGTATTGTTTAGTTATTACGGCTTAAATCTAAACCAACTAACTGCAGTTTGATTGATATTAACTGGAATGCACAATAAAAAAAACATGATTTTTGACAAAGTTGTCTCATTTTGGAACCAATGATACAAAACAAATCAAACTGAGTGAATTTATAAGAATTGCCACATTAAGAAAATGTTTAAGTAATTTGTCAGTTATTTTATGTCACAGTTCAGACTATAAATTGAGAGTTTATAACTCACATATCTGATTTCTTTTCTCAGAATTGTGAGAGAAATACACTCACAATTGCGGACAATAATGTCTATTGAGAGAAAACGTTTTTTCTCAGAACTGCGAGCTTGGGAATAAAATTCTGAATTGTTATAAAGTTATAAAGTCAGAATTTTATGAAATAAATTCACAAAATTGCGAGATCTCACAATTGTGAGTTTTTCCATTCAATTCTGATTTCATGACTTTCAAAAGCTTTTTTATTTAGTGATGGAAACAGGTTTCCATGAAACACAATGCATTCAGAGAAGGGGTTGAAAACGTGTAAAGGTTTTTAATTTAGTTTATAGATAATATTTTTCATTTAGTACTGCCCTTCACATATAACCACATATTTCCCAGAAGACAAAATAAGTACAATTTAGCATAACAACGTTTACAACAGGATTACCCCCCCAGCTCTTAATGCCTTGTGTTGCCTTTTTGAGCATCAGCATTTATCCTTTTCTTTTTTCTAAGATTGTCTGCTTTTTTGCTTTAAGACAAATTGTGGAAAACTGATGTTGTTTAAAATAACATGCAGAGGAAAACCAAGTCGTCTGTTTGGTGGCCCCTTTGTGTTACTCGTATTCCAAAGTATGAAGATTTAGTTACAGAATCGAACAAAATACGTTACACATGACTTTTTAAAGCATGCATTCTGTAATCAGTAGTGAAATACACTTTAAAAGAAACCTTCCCAGCCCTGCATGTTTATCTTAGCAAGTGCAAGTCCATCCTATAAATGAAATGTTATGTCATACATTATATACAAAATATTTAAAATCATAATCAATTGGCTTTTCAACTCTCTTTATCGACTATTGATGAGTTGCTGTAACTCTTTAAAAGCTGAAAAGGCTTCACTTATCTTGATGTATAACATATGTTGCCATTATTGAACTTATGGAGAGTTTGGTTCCTAAATGAGATTACATTTATACATTTATATAAAATCATGTTTTTTTTATTGTGCATTTCAATGAATATCAATCAAATTGCAGTTGATTGGTTTTGATTTAAGCTGTAAATACAGCTGACTAACACAATAAAACATTATAAAAACATGATTTTTGAAACTCATTTTGGAACCAAAGTATTGGTTCCATATTTATGTTACAATATATATATATAACAAAAATGTCAAACGCACTTGTAAGTCATTTTAGATAAAAGTGTCTGCTAAATGAATAAATGCACATCTGAGTCAAAAGTGTATATTATTATTAACTAAAAAAGTTACAAAAGGTAATATAAAAACGTATTTAAATAGGTTAAACAAACACATAACCATTAAACAAGCAACATAACAAAATTAAACTACATAAAATACAAACATGGTATAAACACAGCTCATTCAAAATATTAGTAAAACTGAATAGTTTCCAATACAGAAAGTTTTGATCTAGATCTTTAAACAATACTTACATTGACAAACCAGAACATCACACAGACGTCACTGTGTTTAACACGTTTAAAAGTCTTTTATCAAATGTCATAATCGGCTTCATCTTATGCGTATATCCGAACTGAACATAATAAACACATTAAAAGCATTAAAAACACTGAAAGTGTGAATGTTGTGCGTCATCAGTAACAAACAAACAAGCCCAGCGGTGTGCTCGTTATTTGATTCGCGTTTCTCTCTGTGATCCTTTTTGTCCCCGCGGAGGTTCCGTCTCATCTGACCACATGACAACACGCTGACAGTCACATGATGTCGTTTACACGCGTGACGACTGTTGGTATCTAACGTTTCACATTTATGATCATATATATATAATATACATACATGGACGCGTATGCTGAGCGTGAGGTCAGTGTGTTTGTTTCTCCATCTCCCTCATCTAAACATTTATGATTATTATTTATCTGCTGTAATAACATTTCATGCGGAAGTTTCTTTCATGTGAGCGATGTGCAGGTTTACTACAGTAAACATCGCTTAACTGTGAACCTATAGGAACGGTGACGTGATTACTGCACTGATTTACATTCATATGAGAGTTAAAGTGAGTGATTATTAAAGTCAAGTGTCTTCTAGTCAATAATAACAATAAACACTATAAATATATTTCTGTGAACTGGTTTTTAATAGTGATTATTACACGGCTCGTTAGAATGCTTGACTCTGATTGGCCAGTTGCATCATGTTCATTATTCTCAGATAACAACCTCTCAAAACTAATAACACACGGTATCCCGGATGCTGCAAATCATTTTAAAAGGGTTCGGTTAATAACATTAATGACATTATATTTACAAATGATTAAACCAAATTGCCTGTTTGTGACGTTTGAACGTCATTTCTCACTTTAAAACCAAAAGTAAACGTCTTTTCCTCACAGAAGTTCTGCATTCGGTTAAAATGAGCTAATCAAATATTTCAGATTCACATTTCATGTCCAGTGTTTCCTCATGTGTCCAGTAGTTGTGTAATAAGAGGGATAATGTTCAAGCAGCCGTCTGTTATCATGAAATAAACCCCTTCAGTGAGACACAAGACCCTCCGCTTCACATCTGACATAACAACCGGCTGCCCGTACAATATCCCTCACATGTTGTTTACATGCGCACCTGTGAATCTTTGCCGTGTTTTGTTTGTAATTGTGGTCAAAGCTAGAAGTTTCCATACAGAAGGTGTTTTATCATTAGTTTTCTTGTTCAGTTTCACTAAAGACAAAACTCACATAATATACAAGCATTGTTGCAAACCATAATGTGAAGAAAGGACATGTAAACTAATGAACAGCATTCAGAAATCTCTCCATGACGACTGCAATGGGATGAGTTGATAAACATCATAGGGATGCTGCAGAAAGACACGGCACCTTTCAGAGAAATGATACTGTCAGCCTGGTCAATAAATATAAAAGCATGTTTTGTGTTTGTAAGTATCGCGTGCAGAAGCTGCATGTGTCATCTCATCGTGTGATGAATACCTGAATGATGTCTTGAGTTTTCATGCTGTGTGTCGTGTTGTTTCAGGATTGGTCTGAAGGTTTTCTGGATGTTCTGGTGGACTGAAGCATCATTATGCCTCTGACAGCAGCTGTGATCAGCGGCGTTCAGAACCTTGTGCTCTATGAGACCAGAGCTGTAAGTCTCTTGAACATGAAGGATAAAGTCGTGGCATTGTTCAGATGTAGATGTACAGTAGTGTGGATGACATGCAGGCCATGCATAAGCTCTCAGTAGATCAGTACAGATCAGTAGTTCAAATACAGTCTAATTTAATTGTAAAATGAAAGTATGCGATTGTGTTTTGTAACGTTTTTACATGTGTCAGTTAATGATCTGTTGAAATCATTTAACTGGGGTCAGTTGCATAAACTTAGTCAATGGCTGCGTCCGAAATCGCCCATCCGTATCATAGTATAATAATCTGAAACCTCAGTTTGCAAAAGGAAATAACCTGATGGTCGACTACTTCCGCTGAGATTCGTGAGTGTGCATGGACACTTATCTATCCTATGATGCCACAGGAGCTGAGTCACATCTAAAAAGTAAATCAAATAAATATAGCGGAAAACTTTAAGGCAGACGTCCGTATTTAACGTAAGTGCCAATAAACTAATTTCTCATGACTAAATTATGTTTTTACATTTTTTCACAGTACTCATAGAGACAAGAACAAGATACAAGATCTTTAATCAAAGACATTACATTTTATTTGTAATATAATGTAATATAGTTGTGTATTACGTTTTTTTTTACTTTATGCTGTTTTATATAGAAGGTGATGTTATGTTGGATCAGCACACATCATTCTTTAGTGTTTTTGAATGTAAGATCCAGTGAAATGGATGAATATTAATGTCCTGTCTGTGGCTGTAGATGGCAGTATTCAGCTTCTGTTGAACTTCACTCTTTAATTTGCTCAGTGTAAATACATTCATGTACAGAAACAGTGATTGTGTTTCATATGAAATCTTTTGTGTTGTTTGATGGAATTCTGTCATTTATTCCCTCTTACATCACCTGTGTGAGTTTCTTTCTTCATCAGAACACAACAGAAGATATTGTGAAGAACTTCATCAGACAACACTGAACTCCATTGACTTCTACTGTATGAACACAAAACCACTGTGACATTTCTCTAAATGTCTTCTGTTGTGTTTCACTGAAGAAAGACTCACAGAGAGATTATCAAACACATGAGAGAGAAGAAGTGTTGAGAGAAATAAAATTTTTGGCTAAATTGTCACTTTAATCCCACTTTTTTCATGTCAGCACAAAAATGTGCACCCCCATTGCAGATGATGGAATCGTTTTTGTGTCTTGTTTGACCATTTGGCAGTTCATGTTTGTGTGTGCTAAAATCCAGGTTTAATACGCCATCAGTAAAAATGAAATATGAAACAGTTCAGATTGGTTGCTAGGGCACTGCTTGATTGTTCTGGGTGGTTGCTAGGGCATTCCAAATACTTCTTTAGGCCACTCATCTTCTGTTCAAATGTAGATTGTAAAACGATGATAGAGACATCAGACATACAGTACAGTGCTGAACACAACACGCATCACATCACACGTGTGTAGAACATGTGTCATACTCGCATGAAGTCTGGCGTGATGCCACTGAATCAGAAATCTTAAAGGCTTTATTTTCCTCATTACAGTTTGTCATTTATTGTGTTATTGTGACGTGTGATACGAACGTGTTTCAGTGGCATTCACACATTTGTCTTTATGTCGGTGCAGCAGAAGATCAGTTTGATTTGAATGTTTCCAACTTACTACAATGAATTATTTTCAAAATAAAAGTTTGTTTGATTTTCTCAGAGGTATTTCCTGGTGGGCAGTAATACCGCACAAACAAAACACCGCGTCCTGAAGATCGACCGGACTGAACCACGAGATCTGGTCATTGTTGATGATAAGGTGAGCTGAACTCATGGTTATGTTTATTTGTTCCAGCAGTTGTTGTAGATGAGATGGTACGATATCACTGTTATAAATGTGTGTGTGTGACAGCATGTTTACAGTCAGAATGAAGTACGTGAGCTGTTGGGTCGCTTGGATTTGGGCAACCGCACTAAGATGGGTCAGAAGGGCTCCTCCGGCCTGTCCAGAGCCGTGTCTGCCTACGGCATTGTGGGTAAGACTTCATTGTCTTATTTCTCTTTTGATCAGTTGTGCTGTAATGGCGAGATTTTTAGATGGACGCTGCAGACACGTGTGTCTGGTAAAGCTCTGGAAAACATTTCAGATGTTTGCGGAGGCTCGAGCTGTTTACTTGCTCACCCACGGGCCCCTCGTCACTATAGAAACGTGTGATGTGAAGAAAAGGTTTGCCCACTCGTGTTTGAGATGAGACCCTTAACATCCATCATCTCTGCCATGGCAATCAGGTCTGCGGCGGTATTCAACATTATTGTGTCACATGACACAAGTGCCTCATACCCTGAGTTTATAACGGTTACAGAAATGATGATCAGCTCTAATCTGATTCCATTCTATTATTCTATGCTATAGTCCATTCCATTCTATTTCTTTCTGTTCTATTCTATTCTGCTGTGTTCTATTGTATTCTCTGTCTTCTTTTATTTTTTATATTTGTTTAAATAATTTCCCAGTTTCTTATCAGTTCTTTTATCTTATTTCTAATGTTCCATCTGTTGGCACTTTAATATACTTCATTTAAATACATCTAAAAAGCAAAAAACACAAAAATCTGATTTGTAAGCACCGCGTCCGTGAAATATGTATTGTGTTTAAATGTGATTGCGGCTCTTTTTCTTTAGCTTGAATAAACTGGACTTTTTGTTCAAGTGTTTCGTGGTGACACGACTGAACTTCTGTCAGGTCAAATCAACAAAACCATTTCTTATTGAATCTTTGTGATTTGTTTGTAGTCCGTGCAGAATAAAAATAGTTTTTATAGAACGAGCGTCATGTGTTTAAAAGACCAGCGTTACGTTTGAACATGAACTGTTTTATATTGACTGATGATCCTTTATTAACTCTTTATTCTTATAGGATGATGCACATTTGATGCTGTTGTGTAAGAGTTTGTTTTGCATGTGAAAGTCGATGCGGTGTTTCTGTATGATGAAATACACTTCAAAGGTTTATGTCTTAAGATCATCATCATCATCACCAGTGTGTGTGTGTGGTATAGAAGTCCCACTGTCATGTTTGCTTATGTATGTGACAGGTCAGAATACATGAGCCATAAGCTGGAGGTCATGACCCACTTCCATGACACACATCCCAGTTTTAGGGTCAGTGCTAGACATCGAAAGGACATCTTATGCAACCTCCACACCACATTCATGACTCCACTGCGGGGAGCGTTTCTGTGTCATACGTTTGTTTTTAATAGAGGTGTTTGTCTAACCCGCGGGCATCACAGCAGAAAGTCATGGCATGTTATTATGATGACAGCCTGATATCCCGTCATTAAACCTTTCACATGCTGTTAAATGATGTTTGAACAGAAGAGCGTCAACACATTAGAGCACAGACAACACTGACGCATACAAACAAATCTGTGATCTGTGTGAATATTCAGCTGTATTTACTGGATGATGCTTTACAGGGTGTGTTTGAATGTGATTCAATGAGACGTGATGAGAATGATTGAGTCTTTGATATCAGATGATATAAATGTGTGTTTGTGATTAAACAGCCTTTCAGATGGAAACACATAACCTTTTTTTGTCTTTCAGGTTTCGTGCGTTTTCTGGAGGGTTACTATATCGTGCTGATCACCAAACGGCGCAAAATGGCCGACATCGGTGGTCACTCTATATATAAGATTGAGGACACTAATATAATCTACATTCCCAATGATTCGGTCAGAATTACACACCCTGATGAAGCTCGGTGAGCTAACACACGCACACACACACACACACGCACGCACGCACAGATATTTCTCATGTTTTATTTTTATATTGAAATGAGTTTGGCTCGTAGTAGATAATACAAATGTCACATGTGAACAGAATCAAGGATCAGCATACAGATAGTGTGCAGGCTATTTATTTGCCAACATGGAATGTTTACTCTCTCTCTCTCTCTCTCTCTCTCTCTCGCACACACACACACACACACACACACATGTGAGCACCTGCTGCAGGAGGTCACCATGATCTCAGGATGTAATTGTCACATCTTTCCATCCGTCCATCCATGCGTGTGTGTGTGTGTGTGTTTGTGCCTGCGTTCATGTGTGTGTGTGTGTGTGTGTGCATGCATGTGTGTGTGTTAGAGTTACAGAAACATAGAGTTCTTGATGGAGTACAGCGTGTTTCTGTTGACTCATGTAAGCTGACACTATGTTTACGTCAAAATAAGCAGTTTCACCTGAACCCTTTAATGCTTTATATCTGTTAGTGTTTCATGAGAGAAGTGACTGTTTCTGAAATATCAAATCATTCTATACACATCACATTTATTGACATTTAGGCATTTCACTGACGCTTTTATCCGATTCATTCTGAAACAATGGAGAAATATTTATTAAAATGACACAGCGTATTTAAAGCCATCAAATCTGACACGGACAAATAATCTTTATTAAGTCAAGTCAACTGTACAAGAAACATATTGACTTTAAGCAAAACATATAAAGTAAAAACAAGGTGAAAGCACAGAAGACAGACACACACACACACATACAAAACACTCCACAGACACAATATGCACACATACTAACACACATAGACACACACACACAAATGCGCACGCACGCACGCACACAGACACACACACATACAAAACACTCCACAGACACAATATGCACACATACTAACACACATAGACACACACACAGAAATGCGCACGCACGCACACAGACACACACATATACAAAACACTCCACAGACACAATATGCACACATACTAACACACATAGACACACACACACAAATGCGCACGCACACAGACACACACACATACAAAACACTCCACACACACAATATGCACACATACTAACACACATAGACACACACACACAAATGCGCACGCACACAGACACACACACATACAAAACACTCCACAGACACAATATGCACACATACTAACACACATAGACACACACACACAAATGCGCACACACGCACACAGACACACACACATACAAAACACTCCACAGACACAATATGCACACATACTAACACACATAGACGCACACACACAAATGCGCACGCACGCACACAGACACACACACATACAAAACACTCCACACACACAATATGCACACATACTAACACACATAGACACACACACACAAATGCGCACACACAGACACACACACATACAAAACACTCCACACACACAATATGCACACATACTAACACACATAGACGCACACACACAAATGCGCACGCACGCACACAGACACACACACATACAAAACACTCCACACACACAATATGCACACATACTAACACACATAGACGCACACACACAAATGCACACGCACGCACACAGACACACACACATACAAAACACTCCACACACACAATATGCACACATACTAACACACATAGACACACACACACAAATGCGCACGCACGCACACAGACACACACATATACAAAACACTCCACAGACACAATATGCACACATACTAACACACATAGACACACACACACAAATGCGCACACACGCACACAGACACACACACATACAAAACACTCCACAGACACAATATGCACACATACTAACACACATAGACACACACACACAAATGCGCACGCACACAGACACACACACATACAAAACACTCCACAGACACAATATGCACACATACTAACACACATAGACACACACACACAAATGCGCACACACGCACACAGACACACACACATACAAAACACTCCACAGACACAATATGCACACATACTAACACACATAGACACACACACACAAATGCGCACACACAGACACACACACATACAAAACACTCCACACACACAATATGCACACATACTAACACACATAGACGCACACACACAAATGCGCACGCACGCACACAGACACACACACATACAAAACACTCCACACACACAATATGCACACATACTAACACACATAGACGCACACACACAAATGCGCACGCACGCACACAGACACACACACATACAAAACACTCCACACACACAATATGCACACATACTAACACACATAGACACACACACACAAATGCGCACGCACACAGACACACACACATACAAAACACTCCACACACACAATATGCACACATACTAACACACATAGACACACACACACAAATGCGCACGCACACAGACACACACACATACAAAACACTCCACACACACAATATGCACACATACTAACACACATAGACACACACACACAAATGCGCACGCACGCACGCACGCACACAGACACACACACATACAAAACACTCCACACACACAATATGCACACATACTAACACACATAGACACACACACACAAATGCGCACGCACGCACACAGACACACACACATACAAAACACTCCACACACACAATATGCACACATACTAACACACATAGACGCACACAGACACACACACACACACACACATGCAAAATACTCCACACACACAATATGCACACATACTAACACACATAGATGCACACAGACACACACACACACATACAAAACACTCCACACACACAATATGCACACATACTAACACACATAGACGCACACAGACACACACAAATGCAAAATACTCCACACACACAATATGCACACATACTAACACACACACTAATGGGCACGCACACAGTGGTTATCACTGTGAATCACACATTTAAGATAAGATGAGAGAGAAACACAGGTCAAATATTACACACTGTACATTCTTAAATGCAATATTTATTAAGTAAAACTTTAAAGTTCTGATTAAATGAATGACTGAACGTGTGTCTTTCACAGATATGTGAGAATATTCCAGAATGTGGATCTGTCCAGTAACTTCTACTTCAGGTGGGTCTGTGTGTGTGTGTGTGTGTGTGTGTGTGTGTGTGTGTGTGTGTGTGCGCGCGTCTACACACTCCCATCATTTGTCATTAAGGTCTTTTTGAATGTGTCAGGAGTTCATTGTGTTATAACCTCACATAATCTAATGGAAATAAGATTTCATCTGTCTGTGTGATTTTTCCTTGTTCCTTCAGTCCGCTCATATTTTTACATTAATGAAGAGACAGTCTGTGTGTACATGTGTATGTGTTTATAATATAAATCACTTGATCAAATTATGTTTATGTAAAGTAAATAAAAATAAATTCAATTGAATTATATAGCGCTTTTCACAATGTGCATTGTTCCAATGCAGCTTTACAGGAGAAAATAAAAACAGAAAACATAGTAAAGTGCTTGTTGTTTGTAGATCATTCTAATAAAGCGATGTTAACTGAATTTATGGATTCTTTAAGCTAATATCAGCGTTCTCCCGGTGAGCGAGCAACACGGCCCTGAGGCGAGGAACCCAAACTTCAATAAATGGAGAAAAAACTTTGTAAGAAACCAGTTCTGGTCTCACTTCTTCTCTCTCATGTGTTTGATAATCTGTCTGTGAGTCTTTCTTCAGTGAAACACAACAGAAGATATTTAGAGAAATGTCTCGGTGGTTTTGTGTTCATACAGTAGACGTCAATGGAGTTCAGTGTTGTCTGATGATCGACATTCTTCACATTATCTTCTGTTGTGTTCTGATGAAGAAAGAAGATCTGACATGACATGAGGATGAATAAGTGATGACTGAATTCTTATTTTTGTAAATTTTCTTCCCGTCTGAGTCTTTAAAGTCCCAGTGAAATTAATGTCAATGCCTATTTTTTCATGAAATGTTGCAGCATTTATTGTAAATAGTTTATCAATGTAGGTCATTCATTTGTGTGCCATCATAATCTTGAAATGCACTTCCTTCCTTTTATGACTATCCATTTTAAATGGGCGGAGCATCTGTTAACTCCTCCTCTACAACTGTCAGTCTGCTGCCAGCTCCATTTCAAAATGCAACGGCTATCAATATACATCCAATCAAATCACAGAGAAAGACGAAAGACACGCCCGCTAATTTTTCTCATTCGAAATTACATTTTACTCAGAAATGCGTCAAAATACGAAAGTAAAGATTATCACAACTTCCGTTTCCCCTGGACTTTAAGATCTGAGTATTTTCAAAGTATAATGTACACTTTAATTTATTTATGATGATGTTATTATATGTATAGTTTGATGAAATTACCTCATTAATCTGACATCAGTTTCTCATTTTCGCCTGGCAACAGTCC
>NC_136778.1:346853-369353 GCF_947034865.1 Barbatula barbatula
CAGACACTCTGTGTTCCAGCTTTCATCTTGCTTGGACAACCTATGCCCTCTTGCATCTGGACCAGCCTGTCCATCCCCGTCGGCTCCCTGGTTATCGGATGTACTGCATGAGCATCGCGCCAGCCTCCGGTCACCTTCATCGGAGTTAACAGCTGCTGATTTTGCATCGTTCTTCGTAAAGAAAACTACTGCCATCAGCAGCCAGTTCTCTACGCCACCATCTGTCGAACCCGCCCACATCCCTGACACGTGTGTGCTCCCCGCCTTTTCTACTCTGTCTGAAGCTGATGTCTCAAAGGTCATTGGCTCCAACCACCCTACCACCTGCCCACTGGATCCCATCCCCACCCATCTCCTCCAGGCCATCTCTCCAACGGTTGTGCCTGCTCTGACCCACATCATCAACTCTTCGCTCACCACTGTGACATTTCCCACTGCATTCAAAGAGGCCTGCATCACACCGCTTCTAAAGAAACCCACCCTGGACCCTACACTGCTAGAAAACTACAGGCTTGTCTCCCTTCTTCCCTTCATCGCCAAAGCCCTGGAGCGAGTTGTGTTCAATCAGCTCTCCTCCTTTCTCATGCAAAACAACCTCCTGGACAGCAATCAGTCTGGGTTCAAGACCGGTCATTCCACAGAGACTGCACTGCTCTCAGTCATCGAAGCCCTGAGACTGGCAAAAGCATCGTCCATGTCATCTGTGCTCATCCTACTGGATCTGTCTGCTGCCTTTGACACTGTCAATCATCACATCCTCCTGGCTTCTCTCAGTGCTATGGGTGTCTCTGGAATGGCGTTGCAATGGTTTGAGTCCTACCTCTCGGGTAGGTCATTCAGGGTATCCTGGAGAGATGAGGTCTCCGCGTCCCAACAGCTCAACACGGGGGTGCCACAGGGCTCAGTGCTTGGACCGCTACTCTTCTCCATTTACATGACATCCCTCGGCTCGGTCATTCAGAAGCATGGCTTCTCCTATCACTGCTATGCCGACGACACACAACTCTACTTGTCATTTCAACCGGACGATCCGACGGTCGCTGCTCGCATCGCGGCATGCCTGAGTGACATCTCGCTTTGGATGAAGGATCATCACCTGCAGCTAAACCTTGCAAAAACGGAACTGCTTGTGATCCCAGCCAACCCAAAGATTCACCACAACCTTGCCATTCAACTAGGCTCATCAACGATCATACACCGTCCAGCACAGCCAGAAACCTGGGAGTGGTAATCGATGATCGGCTTAACCTCACAAGTCATGTTGCCAGCACCACCCGGTCCTGTAGATTCATCCTCTACAACATTAGGAAAATTAGACCTTTCCTATCAGAGCACTCTACGCAAGTCCTAGTCCAGGCTCTTGTCCTGTCCAAACTGGATTATTGCAATGCGCTTCTGGCTGGACTTCCTGCTTGCACAATCAAACCTCTCCAGATGATCCAGAATGCGGCGGCAAGATTGGTCTTCAATGAACCGAAGAGAGCGCATGTAACTCTGCTCTTCATCAGGTTACACTGGCTCCCTGTTGCCGCCCGCATAAAGTTCAAAGCTTTGCTCCTGGCCTACAAGACCAACACCGGGTCTGCACCATCGTATCTCCACTCGCTAATGCAGATCTATGTTCCTGCCAGATCACTGCGGTCTGCAAAGGAACAACGACTAGTGGTATCATCCCAAAAAGGAAAAAAGTCACTCTCCCGTACCTTCTCTGGATCTGTTCCACATTGGTGGAATGATCTACCAGCTGCTACAAGATCAGCAGACTCGGTTGCCATCTTTAAAAAACGCATCTCTTCCGTCAACACGTCGCTGATTGATTTTTCCTAATTCTCTTCCCTTTCCTTCTTTATAAAAAAAAATTAAAAAAATAAAATAAAATTACTAACCTCACTATTCTTAGCTTTTTATACTGTGCTAGGCTTTAATGGACTAGTTTGATGCACTTATGTATTTTGTTGCCTATGTTGTTATAATTGCTTCCAATGTTTCCTCATCTGTAAGTCGCTTTGGATAAAAGCATCTGCTAAATGACTTAATGTAAATGTAAATGTTTGTGTCGTGTGATGTCAGAAACGAGAGAAGAGAAGACATGAGAAGATCTTGAGTGATGAGCTTTATCCCACCATCACAAACCTGAATCAGTTTCTTCCCCCGGAGCACGGCATCGAGTACATCGCCTGGGACATGGCCCGCTACACTAAGAGGTGTGTGTGTGTGTGTGTGTTTAAACATGATGTCTGGTGTGAAGCTGAAGGTTTATTTCTCTGTGTTTTCAGTAAACTGTGTAATGTTTTGGATCGGTTGAGTATGATCGCAGAGAATGTGGTCAAGCGGACGGGTTTCTTCGTCAATCGACCGGACTTCTACTGTCATACCTTACGACCGGATGAAAGGTAAACGCACACACTTCATAGAACATTGTGTTAATAAGAATCACTTGTTTACTTGTGTATTTACTGTCAATGCAAATTCACATTGTGACGAGTGATCTCATTCTTTCATGACTTGTGTCTCACTCTTTTCTTTCTGCTGGTGAAGAAGCCAAAATTCAAACTTGTTGATTTCATCAGAATGAATCATTGAAGAGAATAGAGCGTGTGTGTTGTCATGGGAAGGTTTTAGGCCTGACGTCTGAACTAAATGGCAGCACATTTCTTGTTTTTCTGCTCGTGTTGTTGTTAAATCTCTGATGGTTCACGTGTGGAAGCGGCGGCACGTTTTGCCTTTGCTGACAGGAGGTTCAGAGGTGAACGTTTGGTGTTGTCTGAAGATTCATTCTCTTTGTCTGCAGGTGGGGAGATCTTGGAGGTATGGTGACGCCGAACGGCAGGTTACAGGTAAACTACAGCGTCAACATCACGTTACAGCAAAGATATTAATATTAACAAGATCAGATGCGTCACTGCCATTGAAATAAATGGGGAGGAACACAACGCTCAACATGGCCGCCCTAGCCAAGCTTTGTGCATGCGTGGTGTCTAAATCGACATAAAAAAATATACTTTTAAGCGCAATTTGATTGTAAAGAAACAAATGTAATGGTGCGGTATATGTCAAGTTGTTTTTAAATATGTTGTTTAGTTGGGATTATAGCCGGCGATTGTAGAAATATCAGTATTGCCCATTCACGTCTTGTTTGAATTACGAAAACCATTGCAAACATGGCCGCCGATTGGCTGGACTTTGGTTACAGTCACGCTGCATTTCACACATTCATACACTCAACAATAAACACAGTTTAGTATCAGGAATGAGGCCGTGTTTCACACTTGACAAGAAAAATGTCGCTTTTTTAGTTAAATACTCGTTGTGGTTACAAATAGCGGCCGTTCAAAGATGGTATTTGTGCACCAAGGCAGCTTAGAGAGATTTTAATTAAAAACCGAGAGCGTCTTTGTCATAACCAATCACATACAATTTCTCTCTAGCAAATGCAATCAGAAGTTATTCAAAGTGAAAATTAAACTTATATTTATACAAAGCTGTGCTCCAACAGCCGTTTTTGGTTGTCATTAAAAAAAATTTCGAGCTTGAGCTTTCTCGACCAATCATGTTCCTCGCATGTTGTTATGGAAACGACAGGTCTCTGTCATTGGTTAGCTGTGAAAAAGGTGCTTGGCGTAGCTGCATAAAAAGACGCCGGCGCTCTGGAAAACACGGTTTGCTCCATAGGATTAATATGTAAACCCAGCTTAAAAAAAGATGCCAAGTGTGAACACAGCCTAAATCATGACCTCACTGGCCCCTGAACTCACATCATCAGTGGAATCAGATGTTGACTTATGGATCGCACAGATAAAACTGATGCGTCCGTCTTGATGTTCTTATGATATTTATGATGCACAAAAAAATATCTGAACAGAAGAAAAATGACACGCTTCCCCTTTAAACACCAAACTGCCGTCTGATATCATAACATTTGACGTGTCCATATTTGTGATATTTACTGTTTAAATGAAAGCACAGGTAGTGTGTGTTCAGGTCTGTGTGTGTGTATTGTGTTGTTCAGACGGGGGTTTTGAGGACGAACTGTGTGGATTGTCTGGACCGAACCAACACAGCCCAGTTCATGGTGGGCAAATGTGCTCTGGCGTATCAGCTGTACGCTCTCGGCCTGATCGACAGACCCAAACTTCAGTTCGATACAGACTGTGTCAGGTTTGTGTTGTGATGATATCATGTGATGGTTGAGTGTAAAGATGCTGATGTGTTGTGTGTGTGTGTGTGTGTAGATTGTTTGAGGAGTTATACGAGGACCACGGAGACACTCTGTCTCTACAGTACGGAGGATCACAGCTCGTCCATCGAGTCAAGACGTATCGTAAGATCGCTCCCTGGACGCAACACTCCAAAGACATCATGCAGACGCTCTCGCGTTACTATAGCAACGCCTTCTCAGGTAACCAATCAAAATATCAGTATTTTTTTGTCCAGAAGGGCAGATGTTTCTACAATATTTGCTGATGATCCTCAGGTGTCATTAAACCATCACCTGCACATCAGGAAGATAACATCTGTTACCGTGTGAAACTTCTCCTCAGTCATGCTTTGCTAGGTCTTCATCTAATCGTAATGTGTGCGTTACATAATGATGTGTTCATGAATCACGTTTACAAGAGCTGAGAGAGACATGTGTGAGCCATTATCTCATCCACCCACAATCCCCCTCTCTCTCTCTCTCTCTCTCTCTCTCTCTCTCTCTCTCTCTCTCTTGAATTATTCAGATTTGCCTTTGTGCTCATGGGTGTCTTTGTGTGAATGATGATTATTACATTTCCACACGGCCGGTTCTAATGATGGATGACAGTAAAAGTCTATTATTCTATAGTTTTACTCTTGTGATTGGGATTGTTAACACTCGTGCTTGACTCAAATGTGGACGTCTTCGTGTTTATTTCTGTCTGGTTTCTAATGGCTGTTGTTTGGTTTGGGCCGCTCATCATTTCCCAACCTGATTTGGCTCTTTTATATGTGTGTTTCTATGGTTATGTCCACCATGGCAACCAACTCAATTCTCATGTCTGTGGTGCGAGCATCTGTCAGCGGCTCCATCCATCCTCTCATAAACCTTCAGTCTTTATCATGTGTCCGTTAGGATTAGAATCACACTTGTTGTCTGTTATAGGGAAGGTATTCGTTACCAATATATGAAACCATCTGTTTATATTTGACTAAACCCGTGTCGATAGAATCTAAACATCAGTGTATGCACAAGTTTTCTATTTTAAAAAAGGCAAATAAACATGTGTTACCGATGTGACAAAACATTTTTTGGAGCGACCAATTTTGTAGGATTTCTGTGAATTAAAATGCACAAAGCTGAATAATACCCAACAAATGGAGAACAGATGACTCTTTATAGAACATCAAACAGTGACTTTATTTTCATGTACACATACATGTATGGACCTTTGGATGTGACAATGCTGAAAATGGCACTTGTGTGACTTTGAAATTATACAAATGCTTTCAAAACTTAGTATATGAACCGCCCTGTTGATATCTGCCTAATAAAAATAATGAAAACCTTTGTTTTTGTTAAAAACGTAAGGTTGACATTTTCCCAGACTTCACCTTCAGTGGTTGTGTTCTCAGACGCAGTCAGTGTTGGTTGTTAATGGATCTATGAGCTGATGATGGTTTTAGGATCCGAGTGATATCAAATCTAACTGTTATTGCTCTTTAGTTTATTGTCTGGGTTGGCACATTTCAATAAAGATGTTATTACGTACGGTCCCCAGCCGGGCACATGATATGACCTGTAGATACGCTGCGTTCACCGCTGATGTTCAGTTCAATCATCTGGGGACCAGTTTGTGTTTCAATGTTGACGCCGTCATTTCGCTGACGTGCTTCATAATATCACAGAGAAGAATATTCCTGCACGCTTTATTTTGAGGTCCAATTCTCGGAATTAATAAACCATTAGCTATGACTTTCGCCTCCCCAAACCCTTGATTTAAGCCATTTACATGAATGCATTTGGCAGATGCTTTTATCCAAAGCGACTTACATTGCGTTATCCTATACATTTGTTTCTAAGTATGTGCGATCCCATGGGATCCAACCCATGACCTAATGCTAATAATAAACATGCTAATAAGCAACTAGTTCATATTGAGATTGGGTCTCTAGACTAAAGCGTTAATGAACATTCTGTATGGCGTGTGTTTGAATGTTGACTTCTGCGAGGCGTGTGCTGGTTGTTATGACGATGGCATGATGTCATTCACACAGAAGGACCGATGTCATGCAGGTCAGATGATGTCGGCCGAACTCCTGCAGATGAAATCCTGTATGAAGTGCTTAAGCTCAGTTAAACTGGTGAGAGTGAGAGGCGGGCGTTGTGTTCATATCAGAATGAGGTGTGTAACTCTTGTTCAGAGGTTTAGACTGTGATGTGAGATGTGTTTATAAAGATCAGTCTGTCATGAGCTGGAGTCCTGTCAGGACTGTATGTTTAGAAAGACCATCACGTCTGACACAACCACCTTCAGTGAACTCTTTTCTCACAAACACGTCATCCTAAATGATTCCTTTATGTTTAGAAGTGATGGAAGCGAATACAAGAAAACCCGTAACATGGATCATGTTCTCCAGAACAATCGTAAACGTTCTCTTGTATTCCTTTATGTTTGTGAAGGACGGGAAGCTGAATGTCTGTCTCTCCTTTCCACTTAATCCATGTTTGAGTTGGAACATGAACGCAGTTTTAAACATCATCCGTTTACATTTGTTTTTAAGGTGAGAAACGACATTCAAACGTCACAAACCGGCAATTTGGTTTGTTATTTTATTTGTCAAAAGAAATGCCAAAATGATTTTTCCAAAGTGAGATGACTCTTTTTTTTAATTATGTTATCATGTGTGTTGTGTTTTATTGTTAATTAGCTTTATTTTAATTTGTTATTTTGTCTTAAATCAAAACTACTCAACTGCAGTTTGATATTCATTGGACTGCACAATAAAGAAACATGATTTTTGAACATTTCTGAAAATGGAGGGATCTCATTTTGGATTCAAACTCTTGATATGTTTCATCAGTGATATTAATTCATTTATGATGAATCTGAATGTGTGTGTCTTTCTGTCATCTCTCATCTTGTGCTTCAGTCTGGTCAAATCCTGATTCACAGGAGATCTTGTGCTGTTTTCTGAAGAAACTCTCTGTACCAGACTGGGCGCTTTAATCAAACTCTCAAATGACTTTTATATTATTATCATATCACAGCGCTCGTGTTATCTGGGTCATGAACGGGTCGAGGTCACCTCAGAAGTTAGGGATGCACCAAGACCAGATATTGTTTTTCTGGTACTCGCCGATACCGATGCCTGGACCTTTTCACATCACAGTGAGACTAATACAAATAGAAAAGTGTCATAATTACAAACAACTCCTCAGATTATGGAGAAATAAATCATTTTATGTGCTTGTCACAAAGGTTAAAGCTAATTTCACAACCAATGTCAATCAGTTCTGTAACATGTCTTTGGTATCGGCGCTTTTTTACGAGTACATGAGCTCAGTATCTGTACATCCCTGCCATAAGCACCAATGTGAAATATACACGTTTACACGTTTACCTTAAAGCACTTTGTTTTAGTGTTTAAAATGTTTTTTTTCATAACAGTGAGAGAAATTTAATTTTTTAACAAATCACTTTGCTCTTGTAGCTCTGTCTGCATTCAGAATCAGAATCAGAAAGAGCTTTATTGCCAAGTATGCTTGCACATACAAGGAATTTGTTTTTGTGACATAACCTTCCAGTACACAGAGACAACAACACACAGACAAGAAATAGGCAAATAAATAAGTGTATAAACAATTGTGCTAGAAATGATAATGGGATAGGATTAAGTAGATGCAGGGATGTACTAGGATGGAGGGGTAACAATAAATATAAGGATATTGCACATTTTTATTGCATAAGTGGGGAACATTTAACTGTTCATGAGGTAGATTGCCTGGGGGAAGAAACTGTTCTTGTGCCTGACTGTCCTGGTATTTGCGGCTCTGAAGCGCCGGCCAGATGGCAAAAGTTCAAAGATGGGGTAACTTGGATGTGAGGGATCTAGAGTGATTTTCCTAGCCCTTTTCCTCACTCTGGATGTATACAGTTCTTGAAGGGTGGGCAGGGGAGTACCAATAATCCTTTCAGCAGTCCGAACCGTTCTCTGTAGTCTTCTGATGTCTGATTTTGTAGCTGAACCAAACCAGACAGTTATTGAAGTGCACAGTACAGACTCAATGACGGATGAGTAGAACTGTTTCAGCAGCTCCTGTGGCAGGTTAAACTTCCTCAGCTGGCGAAGGAAGTACAACCTTTGTTGGGCCTTTTTCACAATTGAATCAATGTGATTGTCCCACTTCAGGTCCTGAGAAATGGTGGTTCCCAGGAATCTGAATGAGTCCACTGCAGCCACAGTGCTGTTCATGATGGTGAGTGGGAGGAGTGCAGGGGGGTTTCTTCTGAAGTCCAGGATCATCTCCACTGTTTTGAGCGTGTTCAGCTCCAGGTTGTTAAGACTGCACCAGACAGCCAGCTGCTCAACCTCTTGTCTGTAAGCAGACTCTTCACCGTCCTGGATGAGGCCGATGACTGTAGTGTCGTCTGCAAACTTCAGGAGCTTGACAGAAGGGTCTTTAGAGGTGCAGTCGTTGGTGTACAGTAAGAAGAGCAGTGGGGAGAGAACACATCCCTGAGGGGCACCCGTGTTGGTGGAGCAGCTGTTTGACATGAATTTCCCCAGTCTCACTAACTGTTGTCGATCTGTCAGAAAGCTGGTGATCCACTGACAGATAGAGCTAGGAACAGAGAGCTGGGTCAGTTTGGTCTGGAGGGCTGTTGGGATGATGGTGTTGAAAGCCGAACTAAAGTCCACAAACAGGATCCTCACATAAGTCCCTGTTTTGTCCAGATATTGCAGGATGAAGTGCAATCCCATGTTGATTGCGTGATCCACGGACCTGTTTGCTCGGTAAGCAAACTGCAGGGGGTCCAGTAAGGGTCCAGTGATGTCCTTCAGATTAGCCAGAACCAGTTTTTCAAACGACTTCATGACGACAGACGTAAGAGACACAGGTCTGTAGTCGTTAAGTCCTGTTATCTTGGGTTTCTTTGGAACAGGGATGATGGTGGAGTGTTTGAAGCAGGAAGGCACTTTACACAACTCCAGAGATCTGTTAAAGATCTGTGAAAAGATGGGGGCCAGCTGGTCAGCACAAGTTTTCAGACAGGCTGGTGTAACGCCATCTGGGCCTGGTGCTTTTCTTCTTTTGTTCTTCCTGAAGACCTGGCGCACATCATCTTCACAGATTTGAAGAGCAGGAGGTGTGGAGAGGGGGATTGAAGGAGGTGTTAACAGTTGTGTAGAGAGATGGTCAGAATGGGTTTTGGAGGTTTCAAATCTACAATAAAACTCATTCAGGTCGTTAGCAAGTCGTTGATTAGCCTCAGTGCAGGGGGATGGTGTCTGGTAGTTGGTGATGGCTCTCAGTCCTCTCCACACTGAAGTTGAGTCATTGGAAGTTAACTGGTCCTCCAACTTTTTAGCGTAGGTCTTTTTAGCCGCTCTAATCTCTTTGTTCAGTGTGTTCCTGGCCTGATTGTACAATACTCTGTCCCCATTTCTGTAGGCATCCTCTTTGGCCCGAAAAAAAGCGTCTTTAGTTCATGTCTTTAGTTTGTGAAAAGGCATGTCATTCAAATCTTGATAATTTACGGTGAGAAACACACGTGTGTGTATAGTAGCTGATGTTTATATGATGTGCTAATGTGACGTTATGACGCTCAAATCTGTTCTTCAGAATCATCTGAATTTAGCTTTGGCATGAGGAAAATGATGCTGAGTGTACTGGATAATGTTCTCATAGTGCACACAAAGACATCAAAATAAAGTACAATATTTACATTTAGTCATTTAGCAGACGCTTTTATCCAAAGCCACTTACAGAGAGTTCAAGGAGCATTAAGAGATATGTCATACTAAGAGCAATAGTACAATAGATACTAATTCAAAGTTACAATAGGGTTCGTACGGGTGCTGGAAATCCTTAAAAAGTATTGATTTTTATGTAGTGGTTTCAAGGTTTTAAAAATGCTTGGATTTGGGATAAAGGGCTTGAAACTGCTTGAAATTATTATGTGATAATAGTTCAGTTTTTAGATCAATTAAACAGAAAAGTTCTTATTACGTTTGCCGTTCACATTAAAAACATCGCTTGCCGTAAATCTACATGTGAAGAGTTCAGATGCAAAACCCTCTAAAAGCAACCTCGGTCAAAAATGAGATTAGGATGTTAAATTGGTAAAGTCATTTTAAGGATCTTTTTTTACACAATATCATCACTTAAGTTGATTAAGTATTTTACAATCGTGATTAAGCATGAAAACAAACATTGAAAGTACTTGAAAAGTGCTGGAATTTGACTGTACGAACCCTGTTACTAGTTTCAACGTATAATCAGCGTATAAAATACACATAAATCAGTGCGATTATTAAACGAGTCAAATTAAAACAAATGAAGAGTGTTCATATTATTTGTATTTGAACACAAACTGTGACGTGTGTGTGCGGTAATCTGTGTGATAAAACACAACATGACAGATTCAAATCAAGTGATCAGTCTCTCTCTCTCTCTCTCTCTCTCTCTCTCTCTCTCTCTCTCTTCTTGTCTCTCTCTCTCAGATGCAGACAGACAGGATTCTATAAATCTGTTCCTGCAGGTGTTCCAGCCGTCTGAATGTAAACCTCACCTCTGGGAACTGCCCACAGATTTCTATCTTCACCACAGTGATACCATGATTTTACCCCGGCACAGACAAAGGTCTCTCTCTCTCTCTCAGTGGAGTTAATGGTGTTTTAGAGGATAAGAGAGCGTGTGACAGACTTCTGTTGACTTCACTCACGTGCTTCTTTAAAACTATTTTGTGATGTCACTTCTCTTCAGATGATCAGTATGATAAAGAAAACCTCTGGGGATGCTTTTGACTGTTCTCTGACACAAACAGATATGAATCTGCTCCCATTTACTTCTTGAATTAAGAGTTTTTGTTCTGGAACAATTTAACGTTTGTGTTTGTGTGTGTGTTTCTATTTAACCTGAAGAATTTGTGTGTTGTACATGTACAGAGTCATTTCACTTCAATATCAATAGTAAGAAATTGTGGATTTAGTTCATGAAGACAAATGACTGAATACATGATTTACTGTCATACAGTGATGATATGTTACAGTAACGGTGTGGTGTTGTTTAGTGATTGTGATCATGTTGTTTTTTTCTCTCAGTTACACACACTGGTGGTCTGCTGATGTTCTGATGTTTCTTCCGTTACCATCTGATGAAGGTAAAGCATGCGCGCATGCGCACACACTCGCACAGACACACACATAGACACGAACACTCGCACACACACACACACACACGCATAGACACGAACACAGACACACATGCGCACACACCACATAGACACACGCACAGAGACACACATGCGCACACACACAAACACACAGACACACAAGCACACACACAGACACACAAGCACAGTCACATGCATAGACATGCACACACACATGCGCACACACACAAACACACAGACACATGCATAGACATGCACACACACATGCGCACACACATGCGCACACACCACATATACACACGCACAGAGACACACAAGCACAGTCACATGCATAGACATGCACACACACATGCGCACACACACAAACACACAGTCACCTGTATAGACATGCACACACACATGCGCACACACACAAACACACAGTCACATGTATAGACATGCACACACACACAGACACACAAGCACAGTCACATGCATAGACATGCACACACACATGCGCACACACACAAACAAACACACAGTCACATGTATAGACATGCACACACACATGCGCACACACACAAACAAACACACAGTCACATGTATAGACATGCACACACACATGCGCACACACACAAACACACAGTCACATGCATAGACATGCACACACACATGCGCACACACACAAACAAACACACAGTCACATGTATAGACATGCACACACACATGCGCACACACACAAACACACAGTCACATGTATAGACATGCACACACACATGCGCACACACACAGACACACAAGCACAGTCACATGCATAGACATGCACACACACATGCGCACACACACAAACAAACACACAGTCACATGTATAGACATGCACACACACATGCGCACACACACAAACGCACAGACACAAACATGCGTATACACCACACAGACACACACACAACCACACACGCGCACACACACCATTGAAGTGCATTCTCTCAGTATGTTCTTTGTGTGTGTGAAATGTATGTCTGTGTTTCAGGTCAGAATGAGAAGAACAGTAAGAAAGTGTCGGTGAGACACGTGAACAGATTTGATGAGAGCATCGACATTTACAGCGAGTTCTTCAGTCCCTATGAGCTCACCTCACTCGACGACACGTTCAGCATCGCCATGACCAACTCTGCACGGTCAGTACACATGATGACAGAAACACGCTTCACACACGTGTGTCACACTGAGCTCAGGGACTGATTTCAAACCTTCAGTTTCATCAGACATGTTTCTCATCATTGGTGTTTTTGTTCAGGGAGTTTATGCCGAAGACCGTTGGGCTTGACCCGAGTCCCTTCACCGTTCGCAAACCCGACGAGAGCGCGAAGTCAGTGCTGGGGTGAGTGTGTGTGATCCACCAACACACCCTTTACCATATGGTCGTTTACCATAAAACAACACACGATGTCACTTCAATGGTTGTGTATGAATATTTACTCACCCGAGCAGCATCTGTCTGATGTTTATCTGCTGTGAATCTGTGTTCACGTGTGTGTTTATATCATGAATATGTTTAAATCCACATGTGCCAAACATCTCTTCTCAGAAATGATTTCTTGTTGGGACACACTGTGAATAATATATCAGGCCTGTACAAGGGTGTAACTTTGGATTGAGATGTAGGGGGGACACAAAATGGGGGAAATGTTTTTGATTTGAATCCCATTTCCTGCCTTTACATTTAGGGTTAGTGAGATGTCAAACTTAAAGCGTGAGGGTATTTTGTTTGTTGTGTTTTTACATTTAGTCATTTAGCAGACGCTTTTATCCAAAGCGACCTACAAAGAGTTCAGGGAGCAATAAGTTATGGCTATGGGTGTGAAGGTTCATGATGGGGTGTAGAAGGGTGTGAAGGTTCTTGATGGGGTGTAGTAGGGTGTAAAGGTTCTTGATGGGCTGTAGTAGGGTGTGAAGGTTCTTGATGGGCTGTAGAAGGGTGTGAAGGTTCTTGATGGGCTGTAGTAGGGTGTGAAGGTTCTTGATGGGCTGTAGAAGGGTGTGAAGGTTCTTGATGGGCTGTAGAAGGGTGTGAAGGTTCTTGATGGGCTGTAGTAGGGTGTGAAGGTTCTTGATGGGCTGTAGTAGGGTGTGAAGGTTCTTGATGGGCTGTAGAAGGGTGTGAAGGTTCTTGATGGGGTGTAGAATGGTGTGAAGGTTCTTGATGGGGTGTAGTAGGGTGTGAATGTTCTTGATGGGCTGTAGTAGGGTGTGAAGGTTCTTGATGGGGTGTAGAAGGGTGTGAAGGTTCTTGATGGGCTGTAGAAGGGTGTGAAGGTTCTTGATGGGCTGTAGAAGGGTGTGAAGGTTCTTGGTGGGGTGTAATAGGGTGTGAAGGTTCTTGATGGGGTGTAGTAGGGTGTGAAGGTTCTTGATGGGGTGTAGAAGGGTGTGAAGGTTCTTGATGGGGTGTAGTAGGGTGTGAAGGTTCTTGACGGGGTGTAGTAGGGTGTGAAGGTTCTTGATGGGGTGTAGTAAGGTGTCTAGGTTCTTGATGGGGTGTAGAAGGGTGTGAAGGTTCTTGATGGGGTGTAGTAGGGTGTGAAGGTTCTTGACGGGGTGTAGTAGGGTGTGAAGGTTCTTGATGGGGTGTAGTAAGGTGTCTAGGTTCTTGATGGGGTGTAGAAGGGTGTGAAGGTTCTTGATGGGGTGTAGTAGGGTGTGAAGGTTCTTGATGGGGTGTAGGAGTGTAGTAGGGTGGGAAGGTTCTTGATGGGGTGTAGGAGTGTAGTAGGGTGTGAAGGTTCTTGATGGAGTGTATGAGTGTAGTAGGGTGTGAAGGTTCTTGATGGGGTGTAGGAGTGTAGTAGGGCGTGAAGGTTCTTGATGGGGTGTAGGAGTGTAGTAGCGTGGGAAGGTTCTTGATGGGCTGTAGGAGTGTAGTAGGGTGTGAAGGCTCTTGATGGGGTGTTGGAGTGTAGGAGGGTGTGAAGGTTCTTGATGGGGTGTAGGAGTGTAGTAGGGTGGGAAGGTTCTTGATGGGCTGTAGGAGTGTAGGAGGGTGTGAAGGTTCTTGATGGGCTGTAGGAGTGTAGGAGGGTGTGAAGGTTCTTGATGGGGTGTAGGAGTGTAGTAGGGTGGGAAGGTTCTTGATGAGGTGTAGGAGTGTAGTAGGGTGGGAAGGTTCTTGATGGGGTGTAGGAGTGTAGTAGGGTGTGAAGGTTCTTGATGAGGTGTAGGAGTGTAGTAGGGTGTGAAGGTTCTTGATTAGTGTGGGAGTGTAGTAGGGTGGGAAGGTTCTTGATGGGGTGTAGGAGTGTAGTAGGGTGTGAAGATTCTTGATGAGGTGTAGGAGTGTAGTAGGGTGTGAAGGTTCTTGATGGGGTGTAGGAGTGTAGTAGGGTGGGAAGGTTCTTGATGAGGTGTAGGAGTGTAGTAGGGTGTGAAGGTTCTTGATGGGGTGTAGGAGTGTAGTAGGGTGGGAAGGTTCTTGATGGGGTGTAGGAGTGTAGTAGGGTGGGAAGGTTCTTGATGGGGTGTAGGAGTGTAGTAGGGTGGGAAGGTTCTTGATGGGCTGTAGGAGTGTAGGGGGGTGTGAAGGTTCTTGATGGGGTGTAGGAGTGTAGAAGGGTGTGAAGGTTCTTGATGGGGTGTAGTAGGGTGTGAAGGTTCTTGATGGGGTGTAGGAGTGTAGTAGGGTGTGAAGGTTCTTAATGGGGTGTAGGAGTGTAGTAGGGTGTGAAGGTTCTTGATGGGGTGTAGGAGTGTAGTAGGGTGTGAAGGTTCTTGATGGGCTGTAGGAGTGTAGGAGGGTGTGAAGGTTCTTGATGGGGTGTAGGAGTGTAGTAGGGTGTGAAGGTTCTTGATGGGGTGTAGGAGTGTAGTAGGGTGTGAAGGTTCTTGATGGGGTGTAGGAGTGTAGTAGGGTGTGAAGGTTCTTGATGGGGTGAAGGAGTGTAGTAGGGTGGGAAGGTTCTTGATGGGGTGTAGGAGTGTAGTAGGGTGTGAAGGTTCTTGATGGGGTGTAGGAGTGTAGTAGGGTGTGAAGGTTCTTGATGGGGTGTAGGAGTGTAGTAGGGTGGGAAGGTTCTTGATGGGGTGTAGGAGTGTAGTAGGGTGTGAAGGTTCTTGATGGGGTGTAGGAGTGTAGAAGGGTGTGAAGGTTCTTGATGGGGTGTAGGAGTGTAGAAGGGTGTGAAGGTTCTTGATGGGGTGTAGGAGTGTAGTAGGGTGGGAAGGTTCTTGATGGGCTGTAGGAGTGTAGGAGGGTGTGAAGGTTCTTGATGGGGTGTAGGAGTGTAGTAGGGTGTGAAGGTTCTTGATGGGGTGTAGGAGTGTAGGAGGGTGGGAAGGTTCTTGATGGGCTGTAGGAGTGTAGGAGGGTGTGAAGGTTCTTGATGGGGTGTAGGAGTGTAGAAGGGTGTGAAGGTTCTTGATGGGGTGTAGGAGTGTAGTAGGGTGTGAAGGTTCTTGATGGGCTGTAGGAGTGTAGGAGGGTGTGAAGGTTCTTGATGGGCTGTAGGAGTGTAGGAGGGTGTGAAGGTTCTTGATGGGGTGTAGGAGTGTAGGAGGGTGTGAAGGTTCTTGATGGGCTGTAGGAGTGTAGGAGGGTGTGAAGGTTCTTGATGGGCTGTAGGAGTGTAGGAGGGTGTGAAGGTTCTTGATGGGGTGTAGGAGTGTAGTAGGGTGGGAAGGTTCTTGATGGGGTGTAGAAGGGTGTGAAGGTTCTTGATGGGGTGTAGGAGTGTAGTAGGGTGGGAAGGTTCTTGATGGGGTGTAGGAGTGTAGTAGGGTGGGAAGGTTCTTGATGGGGTGTAGGAGTGTAGAAGGGTGTGAAGGTTCTTGATGGGGTGTAGGAGTGTAGTAGGGTGGGAAGGTTCTTGATGGGCTGTAGGAGTGTAGGAGGGTGTGAAGGTTCTTGATGGGGTGTAGGAGTGTAGTAGGGTGTGAAGGTTCTTGATGGGGTGTAGGAGGGTGGGAAGGTTCTTGATGGGCTGTAGGAGTGTAGGAGGGTGTGAAGGTTCTTGATGGGGTGTAGGAGTGTAGAAGGGTGTGAAGGTTCTTGATGGGGTGTAGGAGTGTAGTAGGGTGTGAAGGTTCTTGATGGGCTGTAGGAGTGTAGGAGGGTGTGAAGGTTCTTGATGGGGTGTAGGAGTGTAGTAGGGTGTGAAGGTTCTTGATGGGGTGTAGGAGTGTAGTAGGGTGTGAAGGTTCTTGATGGGGTGTAGGAGTGTAGTAGGGTGTGAAGGTTCTTGATGGGCTGTAGGAGTGTAGGAGGGTGTGAAGGTTCTTGATGGGGTGTAGGAGTGTAGTAGGGTGTGAAGGTTCTTGATGGGGTGTAGGAGTGTAGTAGGGTGTGAAGGTTCTTGATGGGGTGTAGGAGTGTAGTAGGGTGTGAAGGTTCTTGATTAGTGTGGGAGTGTAGTAGGGTGTGAAGGTTCTTGATGGGGTGTAGGAGGGTGTGAAGGTTCTTGATCGGGTGTAGGAGTGTAGTAGGGTGGGAAGGTTCTTGATGGGGTGTAGGAGTGTAGTAGGGTGTGAAGGTTCTTGATGGGGTGTAGGAGTGTAGTAGGGTGGGAAGGTTCTTGATGGGGTGTAGGAGTGTAGTAGGGTGTGAAGGTTCTTGATGGGGTGTAGGAGTGTAGTAGGGTGTGAAGGTTCTTGTTGGGGTGTAGGAGTGTAGTAGGGTGTGAAGGTTCTTGTTGGGGTGTAGGAGTGTAGTAGGGTGTGAAGGTTCTTGATGGGGTGTAGGAGTGTAGTAGGGTGGGAAGGTTCTTGATGGGGTGTAGGAGTGTAGTAGGGTGTGAAGGTTCTTGATGGGGTGTAGGAGTGTAGTAGGGTGTGAAGGTTCTTGATGGGGTGTAGGAGTGTAGTAGGGTGTGAAGGTTCTTGATGGGGTGTAGGAGTGTAGTAGGGTGTGAAGGTTCTTGTTGGGGTGTAGGAGTGTAGTAGGGTGTGAAGGTTCTTGATGGGGTGTAGGAGTGTAGTAGGGTGGGAAGGTTCTTGATGGGGTGTATGAGTGTAGTAGGGTGGGAAGGTTCTTGATGGGGTGTAGGAGTGTAGTAGGGTGGGAAGGTTCTTGATGGGGTGTAGGAGTGTAGTAGGGTGGGAAGGTTCTTGATGGGGTGTATGAGTGTAGTAGGGTGGGAAGGTTCTTGATGGGGTGTAGGAGTGTAGTAGGGTGGGAAGGTTCTTGATGGGGTGTAGGAGTGTAGTAGGGTGGGAAGGTTCTTGATGGGGTGTAGGAGTGTAGAAGGGTGTGAAAGTATGCCGGCGCAGATCCAGTGATAGTCCTGTACGCAAACATCAGTGACTTGAATCTGATCAGGGCTTCAACCGGTAGCCAGTGGAGAGAGATGAAAATAGAATTTTAAATCTGATTCTGTGTTTTTCTTTGGAAGAATGTCTGACGTCTCTCTCTGTCTGGTTGTTGTCCAGTAATAAGTCTAGTAAAGAGGAGACGGTGTTACAGAGAAAGACGGCGGCCAGCGCTCCTCCTCCACCCAGTGAAGAGCAGATCTCCAGCAGTTCTGAAGATGATTCTGAGGAAGATCGTGAAGATGACACTACTGCCTCTCAACGCTCCACACCCATCAGACTGTCTGATCCCAGCGACAGCGTCCGGCCACACGAGGTACATTCGAAGTGTGCTCGATGTTTGTGTGATATCTAGGGTCGTGCTGAGCAGCGGATATTAAGTCACTGACATAAGACAAACACAAGAGAGACAAGAGACGGGACATTAGTTTAAATATTTATTATATTACATTATGTTATGTTATATTTATTCTTTCATAAATATTTTTTTAAAACTTTCTTGGGAACATTTGGGATAATGTATGTACACAACTATGTGAAATATATCACACTGTGCAAGTGATTTTTGGATATTTCATAACAAAATGATTCCATATTGTGGCTTAAATCGGATTATCTCCAGTCGTTGTGAAAAAACAAGCTATCAAAACCTGCTCGCTAGCGTGAGGAAAGTGTCCATGGGTTCACAATTCCAATTTTCACTGGAAACATTAGACCGTCTGGGTACTTTGTGAATACTGTGATGTGGGACATACTTGTTCTATATTGCAGTACTATTTAGGACGGATAGCATGCGAACTGGGACGCAGTGAAAGTCTGAGTGCATTGTGGGATTGATTTTCAGGTAAAACATGGACTGAGATCTCGAATGCACTGGACGAAATAGAATGAAGATGACACACGTGATGGACAGTATGTGTTTATTCTGAGACTCACAGACTGTGTTTGACTCAAGGTTTCTCTCATGTTGCCATGACAACAAGGCCATTTGGATGTACTGACCTTGAGAGACACTGAAGGACAAACAGACGAGTGGAAGAAAAGTGATTTAATGGATGAATGATTGATGAAGCGAGTGTTTAATGAATGACATGAATACATGAATGGTCTCGTCTCCCGATGGGATGTATTGTCTTGACAGGAATCTCCACACGTCATTATTTGTCGTGGTGTTTGTGTTTCATTTGTCACACATGTGATGTCAGAGCGGCCGGCACGTGTTGTGGAGGTGTGCACGGGTGCGCCGGGATAAACTCCGTGGCACATAAGCAATGAAATATTTAAAGGTGATATTCATCAGCTGCTGTAGTGTAATTACAGTCGCTCGGGCCGCTCGCATCTGTCTGACACATTACTCACGTCCAGCGTTTGATGGATATGTGTGGAGTACAAACTGAACTGAGACACGGAGTTTAATGACATTCTGCAAACTTACAGCCGTTACATAACACACCAGAGGGAAGTCCTGCTCTTCACCTCCAGTAACCTCTGCATTTACAATGATTCAAGTGCTACCTTTATTCTTATGTACTCTACACAACATGTGACCTTTGACCTCTCAGGACCCGCCGCAGCGCCTGCCGCCGGTGAGAGAGACGTATGGACTGAATCTGTCTGCGTTTCCTCCGGATGATGATGTCCTCATATATCACAGGTCAGTTGTTCACGCTGTGTTACAATAATGTTTTGGTGCGCATGGTTCATCACTCGCTGTTTGAAAATCAATGTTTGTTTCCATAAATAATAAATGAAAAGTAATAATCATATGATTTATAAGTGGCTGCAGGTGATTGTGTGCATTATACTGCCTATAAGAAATGAATTAAAAGCTGTTCACGTGAAGACCCCTCGACAACACCATCACACACGATCTCACAATTCTGAAGGATTTCCCAGGATACATTGCATTAAGGGTTTTTCAGAAAGCACAGTGTATTTGTGATGTCTGTAGAAGTCATTATCATATATGAGATGACTGGATGCATCCTTCACGATGGCCGTGTGTTCGATGGAAGAAACCAGCACTCGAGATAACACGACATTCTCGTGATGCTGCTTTTATACCTGAAGTGATTCTCTGACCGGCCATTTTTATTCCTGCACTTATACCTGACCTGTGCTGTTTATAGATTCGCTCATCTGGGTCAGAATCAGCACAAGGTGGAGAGACATCAGGACAGCAAGAAATCAGAGCACATCATCAACCTGTGAGTCACACACACACACACACACGCGTGCGCACACTCTCAGCAGGTGTGTGTTTCCTGTGTTCACGTAGCACATGTTCATGTTTCACACTGGAGTGTCATTAGTGATGGAAACTTGCATATTTTTTGCCGTGTTTAATCTTCATGAATGCCGTGTTCACATTATCACCTCATTGGCTCCTGAAGGAGCAAAGCAGTGGTGGGCGGAGCTTGTCAGAGAGTCCACAAGTGTAATTGGTGGAGCTTCATATGGAAAGGTCACAACTGTTTTTAGAAAAAAGCATCATTGTACAGAGAACCACACACACATAGATTCAGGTGATGTAGAACTTCCTGTCTCTGTGAGTGTCTGAGATGAGATTTACTTCCTCAGGAAACAGGAAGTGTCATATCTCTTCATGTGGAGACGGAGACTCTGGCTTGATAATTAGATGAGGGAGAGAGAGAAAGAGAGACAGGTCTATCAAAACATGTCTAACCTGTTACATTTACATTTATTCATTTTTTTTATCCAAAGCGACTTACAAGTAGTTTTTTTACAATGGCACATTACTGTAGAGCGATCAGGGCTAAGGTGTCTTGCTCCAGACCATCCGCGTTTATTACTGCATTTTGTTTTTCTATTTACTTGATTTCAGTATTTGTGTTTATATATTGTATTTTAAATGCTTTGTTTATTGAAATGAAACTGTGGACACGTTTCCATTAACAGTCAAGTTTTAAATGATAAAGGTCAGATGAAGAGCAGGTGCTGTGTGAAGTGATGGCCTGTAGGCGACACTATAATCTTTCTGTTGTTTAAACTTGGCGTGTTGATATGAAACTGTTATGCGGTCAGCAGACGTGGATGTGCCTTTACCGAAAGTGAATGATTACCCAAAGAACGTTTGTCAACCAATCAGATTGAAGCATTCAACAGCTCCGTGGTATAACAGGTTTTATTGACTCCACTTCCTGTCGTGCCGCAACGCCCTTAGCTGTGATAAAATGCACTGTAAGCCACTTCACGGGCTTGTGGCTTTAATTTGGGATATAAACTGAAGTTTAGTTTTGAAAATAATTTAAGAAGGTTTGGCAAAAGCACATGATCAAAGTGGGTGGAGTCAAGAGAACGACGGCTGTAGTCAATATGAAATAACTCTACTCAATGTTTCAGTTATTTTTTGGCCGCGCCAAGAGGTTTCTTCAGAGAAGCTTCTGATGATGAGAAAATAGAGATTTACTAGTGAACTGTAATTTCACTAGTAACACATTTATAAATGTGTTCATTGATGATTTATAAGTCATTTACAAATGCAGTTATAACCGCATGAATAAAAAGAGGGATTGAGCCGTGTTTAACTCACATGTTATAAATGCTTAATAAATGTATTTATTCATCATTTATTTGACTGTAAAGCAGATTGATTATTATCTTGATGTTGTTTGTAATTTAGTCCGTCAGACTGGACACTGAAGGGTGTTGTGTTGTTTTTCTTACACCTGCTCACTATTTGGCAGATATTAAGTTTGAATCCTCCTTATTCATGCAGTTATAACTGCTTTATAATGCATTTGTAAATGACATTTACATTGATTGTAAATGATTAATCAATGTGTTCATTGATTAATCATCAATGAACACATTTAAAAATGCTTTATAAAGGATACGTTAATGTTAAGTGTTACCAGACATGTTCAAATTGTCGTAATTATTATAGCCTGATTGTTAACTGTGAATAGCAACGTTGAATATAGAGTCTAATTTTATTACATTTAATGACTTAAATAAAGAAGCTTTCATGTAGAAGAGCAGAACACTACACGTACAAGAGCAAGAGAAGAAGTTCATTTGGTCTCAAAGGTTTGTGAGAAAATCACTCTGTTGGTTTGGAAGATAAAGTTCTTCTTCTCTCACTTATAAACCTCTTGTCATTTATTTGTTGCAAACTGTGTTTGTTTTGAATGGCAGAGTTCCAGTGTCATCCTTCTCCTCGGCCAGTGTTTATGAGGTCTCGGCTCCAGACGTGGACGTTCAGAGTGGAGAGGTTTTTCAGTCACATGTAGAGACGGGCCGCGGCTGGGTCAGACCGCTGTGTCAGGAGGACGTCCTCATGTACCGTGAATACATCAGAAACAGATACATGTGAACCCTCACTTTCCCTTTCCTCCTTTACTGGAATCACTTTTTCTCTTTCACTTGTTTTCTTTTAGCAACTAAAAGAAATTGTGCAGAAATACAATTTTCACATGAGTTTCCCATCATGCACTGCTGCTCATAAATGTTTTAATGATAATAACCTATTTATCTTTAAGAAAATCTTAAGTAGACTTCAGATATATGTAAAAAGACTTTTATTTTGTCATGTGTTACAGGTTCAGACCCTGTGATGGGTCGTTTTTTATTGTGTCTCATGTCAGATCTTTAAACACAAACACTGTCAAAGTAAAAAGCTCATTGTCAAATTTAAACAAATGTACGTGATGAAGAAAGCATGTGTTATACAGTATGTGAAGTAAGTTTTGATTGACACAGTGGTGGTTATAACACGTGCTGCTCGTGTGTGAAATACAAGTTGACTTTATGATGTCATGTTCTGATATTAATAAAATAAAACCCCAAAACAGAGTTCATGATGTTTGCTTGTAACTCAAAAACACTTTCAGGTGTGATGTGT
>NC_136778.1:374353-406853 GCF_947034865.1 Barbatula barbatula
CAGTGTTAAAAAAGGTCCAAAGTGTGGATTATATATATACACTGTGAGAGTTAATTTGACCTTCTTTAACACTGGCGATTATAGGTTTACAAAAACATGAGGGGAATATATGATGATATCATTGATTATTGATGATGTTCATCATAACTCCTCAGTCTGTCCAGGTTTTGTTATTGCTTGTAACTGAGCAGACATGTTTACACACACACACACACACACACACACAGTGACTGTTATCAGAGGCGTTTTGGACAGACACACACACATAACAGCTAACAGTGTAATAATGTTTGTGTGACGTGATGAATCTCTGAACAGTTTTCATGGATGACGCTCAGGATCTCTGCGACACAAACATTTATAAGCTCCTCTGACTTTATGATTCTTTATTGAGCAGAATGTCATTTTGAAAGGAGATGAAACTTCTGTTTTGAAGTCCGTCTGGTTTTGAGATGTGTGTGTCGGCGCTGAATGTTTCGCTCTTCAGTATTTCATGCTGTGTGCTGCCCACACAACACATCTGATATTCTAATGTGAGTCCAGTCATCATAGCAACACACCCACAAACACACACACACACTCACTCACTCACTCACACAAACGCACTCAAACACACACACACACAAATACACGCAAACACACACACACAAATGCACGCACACACAAACGCTCAAACACACACTCACACAAATGCACTCAAACACACACACACACACACACTCACACAAACGCACTCATTAACGCACCCACACACACAAACAAACCCACTCACACAGACACAGATACAAACACACAGATGAGGTGTGTTGGTCAGACAGAGAAGCAGAGCTCAATGTGAGTTCTTCGTGTAAGCTTGTGTGTTATCTGTGTTCACACCTGCTCTGCTGTCAAGTGTGTTCAGCACACAGATCCAATGCAGAACATCAGTGTTGTTGTTATTCACGCTGCAGCGACCCCCACAGGCCATCTGACACACTGCAACACATGTGAACTATCAGGCCATTTACTGTATGTATAAAGTAGACTATATATTTCATTAAAAACGTAAAGTAATCATCACACTGTCAGAACCTTAAAGATGAGTTTTTATTCATTCAAGCAAACAGTTACATACATTACACGGTTTACAGTATTTTAAGTCATGTTTCACTTCTCTTTCAGTATGTTTCTTTCTGGTTTAAAACATAGAAACAGGGAATGCTGGGAAATGCAGGCAGAAGTCAGAGAACAATACATTCAACTCCTCAACATTTATACAAAACCATAAGGCCGAAAAAGAGAACATGAATTCATTCAGACTGGACATCAACACACAGACATGAGACATAATGTCACGGACGAGCTCTGTTTTTATGTCTTGGCAAACTTCTTTAAATGGAGATATGGAATAAAGTACAGTTGATCGATCACACTAGTCACTAGATAGGAAATGTTTGAAAAGTACAGTCACATCTTAAAATAGAATTTGAAACGACGATGGAAATGACTACATGATGCATTGTTTGCATTGTGACATTATTTCATCATATTGACCACATAACTCACTTGTGAATGCTGCGAGTAATAAAACAATGTTTTTCTCCAGAAGAAGGCCGTACTGTATTATGTTTATAGATCATTTTATGATGAAATTCTCAATGGCCTTAAAATATGCTTCCTTACTTCCTTTTTTAGGAATGAAATGTTGGTGAGTTTCATCCTGAGATTCAGAACCGTATGCCATGACAGTGTTGTAATGATGTTAAGTCGAGTTGATATGAGACCCTCAATCAGAATGAAAATGAAAGACGGATGACGTCAACGTTTCATTCAGCGGTGGAACTCACGGGTGGAATATGTGGTTAGAAATAACGTAAAGGATTCTGGGAACATGGGCCACTGACATGTGACATCAGTCTTGATGTTTCCTGAAGAGATCGAATGGAGATCTTTCTGTCATTCCATCCAGTCGACTTCATCAAACTCCGATTCGTCCTCAGAGTCGCTGTACTCCACGGCGATGCGGCGAGAGAGGATGGTGGCCACGTCATTGCCCACACGCTCGTGTTTGGCCTCCTGTTCCCTCTGCTCCTCGACCTTCCTCAACTGAATACCTGCACACACACACACAGGTCACTTATTACTCACAGGTTTCTCGTTCACAGTCTCAGATGTTGTATGACATGTACATGAGAAAAGAAAGTCAAGCCCCTCCCACCTTTACGGATGGCCTCCAATAGAACGCTGCGGGCGTCGCTGATTGGTGGCAGGTTGGAGGGGTGCCTCTTGACCTCGTGACCCGAATGAGCGGGCGGTGAAGACACGGCTCCCGGCGGGAATGAGGGCATCTTGGGCGTGCCTGAGGGATGGGAGGGGCTTCTGTTGCCTTGCAATGGCAGAGGAGGAGGAGGAGGGGGCGGAGGCAGAACGGCTCCATCTCCGCTGGTGGGCAGGCATCTGTCCTGCGGTATGCGGGCAGGTGACGAGTGAAGGGGTGGGGCCACCGGAGGGGGGGCGGGGTGTAGGACTCCAGGGGCGATCTGGAGGGGGGCTGGAGGAGGTGGGATAGCAAGAGGCTGCTGTGACGGTAGGGGGGGCATGGCGAGGGGGGCCGTACTTCGCATTCTGGAACCTGATTGGCCAACAGTGGTGGGGAGAGGTGGAGGGGGTGGGGGCAAGGGCGGAGGAGCTGGGGGCGGGGCATTTGGATTGAGGAAGACTGGCGTGCGAGCTGGAGACTGTGTGATGCTGTCGGAGAAACCTGAGCTGAAACTGACAGAGAGAGAGAGAGAGAGAGAGAGAGAGGTTTGCATTCTGTGTCACTTCCTGTCTGATGTGTGTTGGTGTGTGCATGTTTGTGTCTGTGTGTGTGAGTGAGTGTGTACCTGAGTACAGAGGCTGGTTTGATATCAGGTGGATATGTGGGTGGAGGAGGAGGCGGCTCATGTGGGCGGCCGTACGCTCGTTCTCCCGTCCGGTTCAGAAGTTCGTTCATCTGTGAGTACGGTAAAGCCGCCAGAGAGAACGGCCCGTCCAAATTATCCATATATGCCTGCCTGCAGCACAGAGAGACAGACAGACAGTTCAGAAACACAGACAGCAGGTTACATCACTTCCTGTAAGAGAAACATACTGAAGATCTGAGATTTCTGACACACACACACCTGGAGTCGTGGTGTGTTGCCGAGCCATTGGTGTCTTTGTGTTTGTCATCCATGTCCCCGTCAGCAAGCTCCGCCCCTAACGCCATCTTTTGCCAATCTTTCTTACGATCGTGAGGAGCTCGCGGGACTTTCTCTGGATCATGAGGCCTGTCGATGTTCTTCAGCTACACACACACAGTTTAGTTTAGTGCTGTGCAAATACTTGTAAATGAAGTCAATTGATCAGGGCTGAATTGAAGACACCAATGAAATACTATTAGTCATAGAAAAGCCGGTTTTTTTCTCACTTGTAAGATTACAATAACATTTTACTTCTGTTAATGACATTTTGGTAGATTAGTTTAAATAATATTAAATTGTACTGCATGTTCATTTTATGGTACATGCATTACAGTTTTTTTAAGTGATGGTGTTGGTACATTTGACCAGTATTACCATACTTAAGTTACAATATATAAACTAAAATAAGTGATATGCAGGCACTACAGGTCCCGGTGTGTCTTGTATTGAGATGTGCAGGTGTCATGATTAATGGTGAAAGCTCTGAGAGCGTCACACGTGTGTTATCAAGGTCTCTAAACATACAGACGGCACATGATTTCTCGGTTCACATACCTGCACGGGAAGGTCTAAATATTTATAGACCTGATCATACATGTGGAGATCCTGCAACTACAAAACAAGCAGAAGACACAGATTTAACACGAGCATATCCTCAGAGCATGATCAGTGGATGAAAACCTCTCGTGTTATTGTGAGTGATATACATATTACAGGACGGCTGATATCAGGAAATATAGAATGTCCTGATGCTTTAAATGTTTACGTTCCATAGAAATGCCTTTTGAATTCATCCTGAGTTGCTATTAAACTAAAATAAGTTGAACTTGAAAATGAAAGTCAGCAGACGATGTGTACAGTGGTTTGAGGTCAAATAGAGAGATTTCTCATTTGATTTCAGTTTGCTGTAAAATCATTAATCAAACTATGATCTTATGACTTCATTTAAAATTAAATCAATTTATAAAACATTAAGAATGGTTTTGTTCAATTTGTTGATGTGTAATACAGTATAAAAGCAGACAAACTGTGTAAAAGTGAATTAGAATATCCAACCGTTTGTGAGATGTTAGGATTCCTCTCTTCAGTGTGATCTGTGTGTACTGCTCACTGCACACTTTCATTTACTGCTGACTGCTGCATCAGCACTCTGTGTGTGTGTGTGTGTGTGTGTGTGTGCTTCTGTGTGTGTGTGTGTGTGTTTATGCTTCTGTGTGTGTGTGCGTGAATGTGTGTGTGTGTGTTTATGCTTCTGTGTGTGTTTGTGCTTCTGTGTGTGTGTGTATGTGCGTGAATGTGTGTGTGTGTGTGTGTGTGTGTTTATGCTTCTGTGTGTGTGTGTGTGTGTGCTTCTGTGTGTGTGTCTGTGTTTCTGTGTGTGTGTGTGCATGTGTGTCTCAAACTTCCATGTAAATGCGGTTTTCTGCGTAGCCGGTTTATTACTGTGCATGTAAACATGTGTGCACAGGTTTCTTTTGAAGCTGATTTTTGATAGATGTCCGTTTATTTAGTGCATGTAAACACACTCAATGATGACAGAATTGGCTTTTTTGAGTAAACCGGCTCTTTAATTGTTTTTACTGTAAAGCTGTTCATGGTATGGCCCCAGAATATATTTGGAAATTGATCCTCGTGAATTCTTGTAGCCCTCAAATGTCTTTAAGCTGTTTATTACTCTCAGTAAAGGCCTACGCTTCCACCTGACATCAGATCTGCCCTCTATTGGTGCTTTTACTGTTTGACTTTATTGTGTTATGTGTGTTATTGTCTTTGGCTCACGCTATTACTGTGCTAAACATTACTGTACAGCATCAGCATCCTTTATCAGTGTGACACCTCCGCCCTCTTTACCTTCTGTTTCCTTTTCTCTTTTCTCTTGTCCTCCGTGTCCTGCAGCATCTTCTCTCTCCACAGGTCAAAGAAATAAGACGGGTTGGTGTAAAACTTCAGACCCTCCTTCCCATCATCCCTACACACACAAGAAAGCATTATAACACAAGACAACGCTTATATAAATGGAATTATTCAGTATTCTTTATTTCATTTATTAAAGCATGTCATCTGTAAGGGTAAAAGATGGGAAATGTTAGTGCCATGCAGTTCTATGTTTCAACTGTAGATGGAGACAGAGAGAATCTACTGTAGGTAAAATGAGTTGAAATGACCCCGTGTGACTCATTATTATGAAATAAATCAAATACTGCACATACATACTGAGATATTTATTGAATACATTCAAAATATTGAAAAAATCTCTATGATTTCTTCTTTGTCAACCACCTGAAGCGTGGAAGGCTTGAAAAGAGCTCAGAATGAGTTTTACACCTTCACTTCTGTTTTATTTCTCACGTTCTCTCTCTCTGTTTTATCCTTGACATATTTTAAGACTTTAAAAATAAAAACTTAATGTGACGTTTGACCATGTGCAAAAGCGACCAATGCGGATTGAGCCGACGGATGGACTGACCTATAGGGTGTGAGAATGTTGAGGGGCGGCGGCTCCTCGCACACCTCATACGTCTCCTGCATGGGGATCGGCAGAGACTGACGCTCAAACAGCTGCTGATCTTGAACGGTGGAGCTGCGGAAGGCTTTTCTCATGGTGATATCCTGAAGAGACACTGAGAGAAACACAGAGACGTGTGACGGTGAGTGAGTCATGATGCTTCAACACCACATCAACTCATGAAGAGTCTGGATTTGAGTAAATGAATGAAGATTATCGAGGTCAATTCATCTGGAATTGAAATGTTCATATTGAGATCTATTGATTGCAGATGAGACCAATCTGAGCTCAGTTTGACAGATTGTTGACGTCTCTTCTCATGACAAACACATTTCTGACTCTTATGGCAAGCCGTATTAGCTTTAAATCATTCTCAAGATATGAATCAACAAATACATTTTTATTAGAATGTCTACTAGTATCAATTGCTATTATGATATCAGTTCTTACCTTTTCACTAGTTGAAATGCTCATTCTTGACTGTTTGTATGTCAAATGTTTATAAGAATGAAATGTGTAGTTGTGCTTGAGTGTAAATGACACAGATTTCAGATGGTTATGAGACAGAAAGTCTCTTCTTCTTCTTCTTCTCCTGTTAACACGTCTCGTCTGAGGAGATCGCAGTAATCCACAGTAATACACTTATTAGCCTTTTAACGCTTCATGAAAGACAGAAGCTTCTCTGTCAGCCGACGGCTTTATTGAATTTAAACTCTCTGTGGTCGGATGAAAAGAAGCTGACAGGGAATCGTGTGTGTGTGATGGGGTATAAAGCTTCTATCCATCTGACAGGCTCGGTTTGATTGTAAAGCACATACACAAGAGATCATATAGAGTTTTGAGTGCTGCCTACTCACGCTGTATTTCAAGACATCTTGAGCTGTCTCTGTTTACATTTGTAAACCATACAAAAAAAACGAATGTTTCGAGCTCAAGATATACAAGATGTCTGTGCATGCGTGTGTGTACGTGTGTTTGTTGTGCGTGCACATGGGTGTATGTGTGTGTGTGTGTGTGTGTGTGTACGTGTGTTTGTTGTGCGTGCACATGGGTGTATGTGTGTGTGTGTGTGTGTACGTACACTCCTCTTCTTTGGGGTCGAGTTGAGTGACACTGACTGACAGCCGGTCGACTCTTTCCTGAAGCGCGTTCACTCGGAAGGAGAAGGTATGTGCTTCATTAAAGAGCTCTCCAAACAAATCCTCCGCATATTTACCTGCAAACACACACACGCATGTAACAGTAATTCACTCACATGTTCAAGTGTTCCAGGAGGTTTAAAAGCAGACATGTTACAGTGAAACCCCTGATGTATATACAGTATGATGTGATGATATATATCACTGACTGAGGCTGCTGAGCTGTCGGATGACGTTGGCGAGCGAGATGTTGGTCACACACTCCAGTTCATTTTTAATGGCGTGCGGCACAGCCGTATGACACAGGTGACGCGGCTCGATGCTGCGCTTCACCAGCGGCATCCTGTCTCACTGCCACCACACCTGACCACACAGACAGACAGATAGAGAGAGAGATCGGTTAGATAGACATCATATTGCAGATTTGAGATCTCTGTGAGAAAGTGCACCGGTTCCATAGAGAAGGATGAGAGATGACATCATCAAGAGTGAAATCTCAAATACTGTCTGAACTTAAAATTATATATTTTCCACGACCACGAAAAGTGATGTACGGTCAGAGTTTTATGTGGATGCTGATAGTTTAGTATCTATGTTAGTTGGGATGTGTGTGTGTGTGTGTGTGTGTGTGTGTGTGTGTGTGTGTGTGCATGTGTGTGTGTGTGTGTGTGCACGTGTGTGTGCGCGTGTGTGTGTGCGCGCGCGTGTGTGTGCGCGTGTGTGTGAGTGTGTGTGTGCGCGCGTGTGTGTGCGCGCGTGTGTGTGTGTGTGCGTGTGTGTGTGTGTGCGCGTGTGTGTGTGTGTGTGTGTGTGTGTGTGTGCGCATGATAGCGTGCTCGTGCTCTGACGCAAGTCAATCAACAATCAGCGTAACGGAGCGAAATTTTATTATTTTTGTTTAATGCGACAGTAAAACATGGCCGTTCACTTTCAGGAGCTGTAGTCAAGCTTTCTTTTCCCTAGAATAATGTGAAATAAATGTTGGTTAAATCATTTCTTTCATATATTTTAATACAATTGAAATTGAGTTTAGAAAAATAAATATTGCATATCAAATATTGCATTATTTAGCATGCGATCGCATATCACGAATGATTTAATTATTTATTTTTCACATACCTTAGAAACGGAAATATTTTTTTATGGTTTTGAAACCTTAGAAACCAGTATTCGGGTCATGACTACTGTGGTTAGTGTTTTTCATGTCATTGTGTGATTTATAAGAAGTTTATATTGTGTGGATCAGTGACTTCATCAGAGCTTTCATCTAGACCCACATTGACATTATAATCACATCACTGTTGCCATGGCAGCAGAGGTTCATCCATGTTTCTCTGAACACATCATTAAACATCCATCACTGTCATACATCCTTCAAACACACACACACACACATTTCATGATGAAACTCAAGCAGCATCAGCTCAGCCGCTGCGTCTCTCGATGACTGAAACTAACACTGGGTTCACACCAAATGCCAATTAAGTGTTTTGAGCAAGTAAATTACATACAAAGTCAATGCAAAAACACGCATGCGTGAAGACACTCTCCGTCGCGTGATGTTTCTCACATGACTCAAGAGAAAAAGACGAACTTTTCCTGCGAGTAATAAAGAGCGGGGAACGCGATTATTTGCGTTTGGTGTGAACACAGTAAGTCAAAAACTTAGAACACATGACACGTTTATCCTCACAACAAATGTATAATAATCCTGATCTACGCTACTAAAAGGTTTAACTGCATGACTTAAATCAGTCCAACAAAAAATAACAATCCGACGGCAGACAGCGAAGCACAGCTGGAGATGACATCACCTCTGACACGATGTCAAAATGATACGAACATTAAAAGTGTATTTGAAGTTATGCTCAATATTAGTGATGCAGCTATCCATTATTTCAGTCATCACGTTTTCTACTGATTTCCATCGATTAATTGAGTATTTGGATAATAAGTACTTTTTCTTTATTAAAGAGCAATATTAAATGTACAAGAGAAAATAAGACTCAGTGGTTTCCTTTTAGAGAAAAATACATTTTGATTGCTGAAATTAACATTAATATCTGTGAAAACTAAACCAATTTAGTACAGTCCATTGCCATTTACATTCAAAATACAATATAATACAAATGTATAAATAAGAAACATTAATAAAAATAGAAAGTCTATTACTGTAATATGATGGAAGATGACATCATGACATATTAGATCAATTCTGATGTTATGTTGACGTAAACATTAGGACAAATGAGCAGGAAACAATGAACACAACGACAAGAGAAACATCCCATGAGTCTTTTTACAGCTTTCAATCTCCACGACAACTGCACAATGGGATGTTGGACATAATCCCGAAATCCTGTCATTGTGAATATTCACACATCCCAGAATCCCCTGAGAAAACACAGACACACACACACACACACGCATTTTGTTTGTGTATTTGTGGGACTTGTTCTTGACTTCTAGTGTTTTTTATATTGTAATCTCATTGGTTCGCTTGTGCTTGATGATGAGTCGTATTTGTATGGCATGAGGGACGAGTTTTCACGTTTAATAATTCTTTTCAAATCAGTTTATGTCATCTGAGTTAGAAAGAGCAGAAAAACCTTTCTTTGGTTCTTCGCGTGATTTTAATAAAACTAATTCAGATCGTGCTGCGTACTGACCCCCGTGTGAACGCTCATCTGTGATGCAATAACTCATTTTGACAGAGTCCAATGGGAGACGACGAAACGCTGCTGCAGCCAATCAGAGAGCAGATGATTTAACCACAGCCGATGAGAGCGCTGGACGTCTGGAGGCGTGATGGAGCCAACAGCTGGTTTCCATTAGAACCTCCTGAGGTCTCTCACATTCTTACATAACGCTCGTCCGGCCCATGAGGTTACAGGACTGCACCGTAAAACTGACAACAAACTGATCACATGTGAATCTACTGAAGCGTCTGACAAACACAGAAAACCACATTACTATTGTAATGAAATAACTCTTTTACAATTCAAATAGGATCAAATCTGATTTTTATCGTGACAGGACTGCTGGTCATGTGAACATTTTAAATCTTAAAGGGTTATTACGTTTTTTTAAACCAAAACATTGAAAATATGTTGACAGAAATCAAATCAAATATCGCTCTAAATATTATCAGACAAAATGGAAGCGGAGGCACTAAATTAATTTAATAAAATTAAATGATATGATATAAATAAATGTATTATGTAAAGAAATACTAAAAGGATACAAAAAGGCAAAGGTACAATGGAGACAGTGCTTCAATGTTCAATGTTCACCATCCAGTTTGGTACAGAGAACCCAACAACAATGAAATCAAATGTTTATCTATGTTTAATATATGTGTCCCATAGCCTATACAAGGCCTCTGTGGATAAGCTGTAAAAATGAAATCATCAACAAACATGGCAACATTTGTTTTTATGTCACTTTAACTTATTCATTTACATTTAATGTATTAAAAATTCACTTAATAAGTAAAATTACAGCACATTTAAATAGCATTTTCTGAATTTTTTGCTCGATGATTTGATGTTTACAGATGTGTCACAGGGGGATTTTATGGTGAGAAATATTTGTTTTATTTACGTGATGCATTAAACACGTTAAAATTAAAAACGTGTGTTTAACTTTTGATTTTTAGTGTAGCGAAGACCTTTGACGCAGAGAACGGTTTAATATTCATTATCATCACTTTCTATAACTGTGAATGCACAGCTTAGGGAAAGAACGGAAAATGAGTGTGAGGGGCCCCTGGAGGTGACTGTCTGGGGCCCTATGAAGTCATAATTCATCCCTGTGTGTAGTGCGGTACAGATCCTGTAAGTGATAGTTTTCTTCATGCATAGAATATCTGGATGACCCTTCAGAGCTTCAGATACTGTATCCCATAATGCAATGCACTGGAATTGACCTTCCAATGTCTTTGATCACTTCTCACTGAGGTCTGATCCACATCAGTATTAAACTCTCTCTGTCTGATGTTGTGTGCTGATCCAGGATCAGTTCTACAGTCCTCGTGTGTAATTGAATGTGTCCGCCGTGACCTTCACTGAGCACTTCTGTGTCACACACTGCATGAATAAATAAGAAGCGAGAGGCCGTGCAGATATCCCAGAGTGCATTGCTGTTATCTGCCTGGACACATACTGTACACACACACATTAGGCAAGATACAGATACATGCCTTAAAGGGGACAGTTCACCCAACAATAAAATGATGTCTTTGTTTCTTTACCTTCAAGTTGTTTCAAATCTGCATAAATGTCTTTTTTGTGATGAACACAGAGAGAGATATTTGGACGAATGCTCGTAACCAAACAGATCTTGGACCCATTGACTCTCATAGTAGGAATAATTACTTTATCATTTTTTGTTTAGTTGAACACAAATGAAGATATTTTTAAGAATGTATGACAGCAAACAGTTCTGGGGAACTTTTGACCACCATTGTCATGTTTTTCCTACTATGGGAGTCAATGGGGGTCGAGATCTGTCTGGCTATACGCATTCTAGTCTAGCACTAGAGTATTACCCATAAGACAAGTCCCAGCCCTATAAAACTGATGAGAGAAAGAGAGATGTTTGTGATGTAGAGCAGATCGATCCATCTGTCTGTATTATAGATGTTGAATCAAAAATTGAATGCATTATAAGTCGTCATTGAGAGAATCAGATCAACATTTAAATACAGCAGTATCCCTTCACATCTTTCATCAGTCATGTCGCGTTGTTAAATTCACCGTCCACTCTAAAACCTACGTTTCCATTTAATTTAAAAAATCATGTATTGTGTTAGTTAGCTGTGTTTAGATAGACACACACACACACACACAGTGAAGACGAGTGCACCCGTCAGGTTTTATATAGACTGCAGCATACATCTATAGAAACTCAACACACTCCTGTCTCAGAGTTCAGCTCATGTGAGATCTCAGAGCGGTTAGAGCGCTCAACACTACGATCTTTCCTTCAGAAATACACACCCGAAGAGAATATGAGTATTTTTAGCTTGACGCGCTGTCAGTGCTCACATCACGAGATGCTGCGACGCAACATCACTCTCATGCATAAGCATCCAACACTTACTATGCAAACACAATGGAGTATAAACACGTGTGCTATTAATGCTTCATATTTCATCAGTATGTGCTCCGACACTTGAGCCATGAAGAACTCAAATCTACAAAATCATTTGTGTTGGGAAAGCTACTTTGAAAGTGTAGTTTGATAAGCTACCAGCTACTCATTCATAAAAGTAATTAAGCTACAGCTTAGCTACCCATCTGAAAAATACTATAAAAAAGGAACTAGCTTCTTTGAAATGACTTTTATTTTACAATATCACTTAAAAAACAGGCTTGTAATATGATACTGTATAGTACATTTCCTAGATATGGTAAATATTAAAGTAAATTACTGAATTTATAAAGTGAATGAATTTACTATAGCTAAATACTACAGATGATTGTAGAATATGTTAATCGACAGCTGTAATATACTACAATTTAATAGTAAATACTAAAGTATACTTTATTTATAGAACCATAAAGAAGATTGTCCACGGCCCTCTTTGCTTCATATAATTGGAGTCTATGGACTCCAACTGTCTAAGAGTTCCTAAAGCACATCAATCCAAAAAAGCGGCTCCCCGCGACATGTCGACGTCTTGTGACGCGAACCGTTTGATATTTTTATAAAACTGATCGTCATTTTTAATAATATTAGCCATACTGTGCAGCCTCTTCACACGTCCCGATCGCAATCTTCTTATGGTAGTATTTGGTTGCAGATGGCATACCAGCGTCTGTGTTGAGCGACTGTCGCAGAAATTACTCTTAGACAGGTGGAGTCCATAGACTCCCATTATATGAAGCAAGAAGGGCTGCGGCTTTACCAAACAATCTTCTGTATGGTTCTACTTAAGAAAAAATGTCACCTACATCTCGGATGGCCTTGGGGTGATAAAATATACAGCAAATTGAAGTTGCTGCAAATTGAGATCAGCACAAAATGCATGCTGGTTAGAAATGTGTCTTTGACTCGGGTGTGTTTATAGGTTGTGGTTAGCCTATTAAAACAAATATATGATTTGCAAATCAATTAAATGCATCACTGTTAAACAAATTTACGTTCTTTAATTCTGTTTCGATATTATTTTAAGTTGACCTATTTTTTAGGTGTAACGAATGCTTCGACACAAGCCGTATCGGGGCCTATACAGGGCTTTCTACTGTGTAGCCTACATATACACCTTGCATCAGTTGGGTATATGGCAGGGTTTTGACTCTCATAGCTTGGTCGCCAAGTATGTTTTAAAAAATGAAGATAGATAATAAAATATATATTTTTAAACACAAATAAACAAGGAATAATAATGCATTGACTTTGCTATATGCCCACATTAACGTTCAAACAAGAACTATTAGTAGATGACTGTCTGACAACCGGAGCACAACAGAAATATAAAAACACAAAGGATATGGACGTTGACTACGCTGTTTCATATGACATTAAATATACAAGGGCAGATAGACGAGACACATGCGCAGTACGTCACGGAGTGGACTCGGCTGATTCGCACAAATGTTCTGTGCGGTCTCCAAAAATGGGCTTCACGCAGACGGTTGACTCTTAAACAACCCAGCATAGGTACAACCCAAGAGCTCCTTTTTGACCCAACGGTGGGTTGAAACTTTGACTATGAATAATTGAACTATAGATATTTGTATAGATAATTGTAGGTATTAGAGAAGTGGGTGTTAACCCTGTGTGTGCTGCTCTAACATGCAAATACTTGTCTTGACGTTCTGTTGTTTTGTTTGTCATTTGTATAGTGATGAATGTAAATGCAATGCTGTTGAACCGGTCAGACAGGATGTGGTTACACTAGATCACTTTACAGTGTTATGCGTTATGATTCTTCAGGCCGTCTGCTTGACTCTTCTTACACTTTTTCACTGGAAAATAACTATTTCCTGTTGTGTCAGAAATGTGAGAGCGCAGTCAGATGCGCCGTGAGTCCAGCGGTCACATGACTGGCTCTTTAACTCCAGCTGTGATGATTGAAAAGCACATTCTCCATTACGGATCAAAGCATTTCTCAAACCCGTGATGAGGTCCTCGCTGGGCTCCGTCGGGTGTGCGGCTCTTGGCAGTGGGCAAAGAAAGCTCATTCTGACACATTCAGTCATTGGATGCTGGTAGTATCCAAGTCAAGCAAAGTGAGTTTCTGTCAGATATACAAACACACACAGCCAGTCATTTCAATAGAGAAGTCGTCTGTGAAGTGACGGGAGAAGTGGGAGATCATTCTGTGTGGACGCACAGAGTCATTACTGTCAAAAACACTCACACTGTCTGTTTAGACAAAAGTCAATGAACTCATTGTGTACATGTGACCTGTGTCTATAGACGTCTCTCTTCAAGACTGTGACATTCATGTCTTTCATGACTCTAAAAACAAACCCAGCCCGACCGCCGGCCCATTCAACATGCAGCAAATACTGACGGACACCAAAGCCTGCTGATGACAATACCAACTACACAAGACGTCTTATTCTGTATAAAAAGCATTGGATGCATCATTCCCAATCCCAGAATGCATTGTGCCATGCGAAAGAAAATAACATGTGTAGTGTGACACAACGGAATTCATGACGCCATCGAATAAACTATGATTATAATAAATCTTAAAGCGGCCCTGCAACAGTGTTTCATGCATTCTGACTAATTTACAGTGTTAAACGTGTTGTCTTCTCATGCTTGACATGGTCAATATTGTTTCTGACTATGTGCAATCCCCTGCGATCGAACCAATGACATAAGCCGCCATGCTCTAACTACTGAGCAACAGGAAAGCGATTACAATTTGATGATCAAATGACTTGATAACATCCTGTTGTTTTGATTGAACAACGTTTATCAGCTTTTCTCTTTTTTCCTGAGACTTGATAACAAAGTTCACCCACATGACGATTTTCTGCATTTTCTCTACTTCTTTTGAAGTTTTATGGTGGTTGGCGAACTAACTTTCAGTCCTTCTTCCGCTTTACGAGACTGCTGGTGAACAACCCACCAGATGGCGGAAAGTTAGCAAAATACAAAACGCACCCATTAAGAAAGATGATATCATTGATCAGTTCTACTGTCACTTAAAATGAATGTCTCTCGTTGATTTACTATTGTACTGTCAGCAGTATCCTCATCGAAGGCCCCCTACGCAAGCACGCATTCGACTTCTTGCAACATGCGCAGGCTGCGCAGACAGCCTATGACATCACAGTGCTGCGACTGCTCCGTCATCTTGAATTACTCTTGTGAGACTTGGAATCTTGCCACTAGATGCCGCTAGATTTCATACAGTGGACCTTTAACCACACATGTTACTTGTAGCAAATAATTTTCATAATGTATTTTACATCGATGTATTGGCCGTATGATTTTATAACTAAATAATGCTGTGGTTGTAATATAGAATGTAATATTATTAAAAGTCACGGCTGATTTAAGAGCCACTGAATTGTGTTTGTGTTTCCTCACTGTTAAAGCTTACAGTCACATTCATTCCTCATCTGTCGAATCCTTAACTGTCAATTAGAGTGTTTATGGTCCTGATTTATCTCAATTAAGTGATGCCGGTTTACAAGAACACTCCATCAAAGTGACATTCGTATTGATCTGAAGACGTCTTTAAGTCTTTTACATTACATTCTGTTCATTGGCTCTTATGTGTCTTTATAGCTCCATCATCACCAGGTCACGTTTCATCGCCTGAAGTGTGTCATACATGAACAACAGCGCTCAGATTTCTGCCTCCAGTGTGTTCTGTGTTTATGTGATGTGAATCTGCGTCCCCGGAGAGGTCACGTACATCAGACTCAGGATCACTCAGAACTCATCACAATCCTTTATGTAAGGATGATATCTGCGGGCGCTCCGCTGTGACCTCTGACCCCGGGGTCAGACACACGCGTCAGATTAACCTCCAGCTCTTATTCCTGCGTGTGCGATTTCACTGGTGAGTTGTGAATCTAAATCATTCTCATTTTTGTTCAATTCTTTATGACGTCACATCATTTTAAGTGCATAATAAAACAAAGCTATATGATATAGATGTCAGGGTCACGTGTCATTTCATACACAATGTGATATAAATATTTGGATTTATATAAGCGTCTATTATCACACGACGTCAGCAGCGCCAGCTCACATCAGAGAATAGCTCACCATGAGACGAAAGCTTTCCCACGAGGAAACTTGATTCACCTCATCTGACGTGGGCGATGGACTTCACGTGGGAGTTTTTCCGTCTTGCCCACCGAAATCAAACGACAGGAATGATTCTTCTCCTATAGAACACTGGGACGCATGCGCTTCTGTCTGGAGGCAGCGTGTAAAAATAAACACGAGGAGGCGGAAGATAAAGTGTCCTCGTTACTCTGCCTCAGTCCTCTCACTCACATTCACTTCATCAGCTGCAGGAGAAATCATCACATAATAATCAAATAATTAATAACCATAGTGTCACAATTTCTAACCTATGTGATCTAAAGGTGAAATCATTCAGCCAAACCGATTCCACTAAACACAACAAGTCATGATTCTTCTCTGACACACAAAGGTCAAGCTGTCTCGTCGATCTCTTGGCTTCTGATTGGTTCATGCGATGTCACATTGGCCTGACGAACAGCTTTAATGTACTCGGCAAGTGATTTCTTTATAAGAGCGACTCTATTGGCCATGCAAATCATTTTAACACAGAAAACTTCTCCCAGCGCTCTTGAAGTACAGTCCCTTCAGGTAGTTGGCTGTATCTGGGCCAGATGAAAATCCAGGTCGAATGGATTTAGAAGCAGTCTGACGTCCGTCACGGCGCATGTGGATGGAGGATATTATATACAGTGTCGGGTGTAACTAGTTTACTAAGTGATAAGTTACTGTAATACAAATACTTTTCCATTGAAAGAGTAAAGTAAGGGATTACTCTTATTTTTCTGTTATTTCATTACAGTTACTTCTGAATCTAGTATCTTTGTATTAGCATCTATTGTATTATTGCTCTTTTATGACATATTGCTTATCGCTCCTTGAACTCTCTGTTAGTCGCTTTGGATAAAAGCATCTGTTAAATGTAAAAGTAATTAATACTGTGTGTGAAACAGTGGAATTGACATCAAAATTCAAAGTCTTACTTTATATCTGTGCTTTATTGTGTAATTCTCACATTCGTAATACTTTGGTCAGTTAATAAAATGTCTTTATGTAGTTTCATATTATTTATTTGAATGAATTTTGTTTCATGTCTTTAATTGAATCACTTAACTTATCAAGCTTAATAGGATATAAAAAGTAATTAGTAATAAAATAGTTTTTGGAGAGAATCATTTAGACTGTAATCTAATTACACTATTGAATATGTCATGATTAACTAGTAATTCCATGGTACGGTATTCATTGCTGTAAAATAATTACAAATGATGACTTGTTTTCTTTATCGTATAATCATAACTGTTGCTCAGAGGTTTGAGATGTGTCAAATGACCTATAAAATAAATAATTGCACCAGATGTACCATGATAAAGGTAACATATATTCTTTATGTTTGGCCTGGAAGACCTATCGTGTCATAGAGTAATCTTACCACGATAATATGGTTACATCCCTAATAATGATGTCGTGTTATTCCATGTTTAAGACGATGTGGGCGTGTGCTCGATCTCTCACAGAATGTCCTCCGCTCTCATCCCTTTTATTTAATGATGCTGTTAGTACAAACACTCTTTCACATCACTTCACACAAGCTTTGAGTTTGTAAAGAGAAACGAGTTCAGATTTGAATATTCACATGACACTGAATGACTCTGCAGGGTGTTTCCAAAACCTGCTTTGGCTGAAACTATATTCAAACTCGTACTAATTATCACTATTAATTCATCATCATACTGCAGGATAGATCTGAACGCACCATTTAAACCCCATAAACCGTTTAAAGAGAGCAGAATGTCACAGGCTATAATACAGATATTATAAGTTATTTTCATCACTTATTCATCCTCACGTCATGTCAGACCTGTGTGAGTTTCTTTCTTCTTCAGAACACAACAGAAGATATTGTGAAGAACGTCCATCATCAGACAACACTGAACTCCATTGACATATTTCTCTAAATATCTTCTTCTCTCAAGGACTTGGCAACTTTTTGTCACAGCATCACATCTCAGTAAAACACAGACTGAGATGGGCGATGACAACACACACACACACATTATCACAGACACTAATCCTCCAGTTCTAAGACACAGACGGGTCTTTGTGGGCTGTCCAGTCGATCAGAACGCATGAACAAAGACTCTTGTGTCTGATGTGTCCTCACAGCTGGAACCTACAGCGAGTTTAAGACGCTTCCAACCATCATAGGACCTGTTCATCTCTGTAGCATCACATCTCTGTTCACCTGAATCTACTTGAGCCACATGTTCAAAATGACTGAGAAGTCTGATTTAATCATTTGTTGGTTCGTTTGTTTGCCATTACCACAAAAATGTGCACTAAGGTGGCATTTCAATGTTTTAGTCAAAAATAGGTGACAATAGTTCAAATTTACCATGATATTGGTGCATATGGGCTGAATAGAGGTTTCAAGGTATACCGAGGTTTAAAGAGTTAAGGTTTCAAAATCATTTAAATTGTCTGTGATACCGTTTCTAAGAAATAAATCATGAAATCATGTGTTCATGTCTCAAATATAAGACATGACAAAAATAATTTTTTTTGAAAGAAAAGGCTTTATTTTAACCTGACACATATGTTCTATATGTTGGTTCAAAATGAAATGCCATCCATCCATCCATTTTCTACCGGTTATCCGGGGCCGGGTCGCGGGGGCAGCAGTCTAAGCAGAGATGCCCAGACATCCCTCACCCTAGACACTTCCTCCAGCTCTTCCGGGGGGACACCGAGGCGTTCCCAGGCCAGCCGGGAGACATAGTCCCACCAGCGTGTCCTAGGTCTTCCCCGGGGTCTCCTCCCGGTCGGACGGGCCCGGAGCACCTTCCGGGGAAGGCGTCCAGTAGGCATCCGGAACAGATGCCCAAGCCACCTCAGCTGACCCCTCTCGATGTGGAGGAGCAGCGGCTCTACTCAGAGCTCCTCCCGGGTGACCGAGCTTCTCACCCTATCTCTAAGGGATCGCCCAGCCACCCTGCGGAGGAAGCTCATTTCAGCCGCCTGTATCCGGGATCTTGTCCTTTCGGTCATGACCCAAAGCTCATGACCATAGGTGAGAGTAGGAATGTAGATTGACCGGTAAATTGAGAGCTTAGCCTTGCTGCTCAGCTCTTTCTTCACCACGACGGACCGGTACATCGACCGCATTACTGCAGAAGCTGCACCGATCCGTCTGTCAATCTCCCTTTCCATCCTTCCCTCACTCGTGAACAAGACCCCGAGATACTTAAACTCCTCCACTTGAGGAAGGAACTCTCCACCAACCTGAAGTGGGCAAGCCACCCTTTTCCGACTGAGGACCATGGCCTCGGATTTGGAGGTACTGATTTTCATTCCAGCCGCTTCACACTCTGCTGTAAACCGTCCCAGTGCGTGCTGAAGGTCCTGGTTTGAAGGGGCCAACACGACAACATCATCCGCAAATAGCAGAGACGAGATCGTGTCGTCCCCTAACCTGACACCCTCTAAACCTGACGCGCCTACAAATTCTGTCCATAAAAATTACGAACAGAACGGGTGACAAAGGGCAGCCCTGCCGGAGTCCGACATGGACTGGGAAAAAAAGTCCGACTTACTGCCGGCAATGCGAACCAAGCTCCTGCTTCGGCCGTACAGGGACCTGACAGCCCTTAGCAAAGGACCACAGACCCCATACTCCCGAAGCACCCTCCACAGGATGCCACGAGGGACACAGTCGAATGCCTTCTCCAAATCCACAAAACACATGTGGATTGGTTGAGCAAACTCCCATGAACCCTCCAGCACCCTGTAGAGGGTGTAGAGCTGGTCCAGCGTTCCACGGCCTGGACGAAAACCACACTGTTCCTCCTGAATCCGAGGTTCTACTATCGGCCGTATTCTCCTCTCCAGTACCCTGGCATAGACTTTCCCGGGAAGGCTGAGAAGTGTGATCCCCCTGTAGTTGGAACACACCCTCCGGTCCCCCTTCTTAAAAAGAGGGACCACCACCCCGGTCTGCCATCCCAGAGGCACTGTCCCCGACCGCCACGCGATGCTGCAGAGGCGTGTCAGCCAAGACAGCCCCACAACATCCAGAGACTTGAGGTACTCAGGGCGAATCTCATCCACCCCCGGTGCCTTGCCACTGAGGAGTTTCTTGACTACCTCAGTGACTTCGGCTTGGGTGATGGACGAGTCCACCTCTGAGCCCTCAGCCTCTGCTTCCTCAATGGAGGACGTGACGGTGGGATTGAGGAGATCCTCGAAGTACTCCTTCCACCGTCCGACGACATCCCCAGTTGAGGTCAACAGCCTCCCACCTCCACTTCAAAATGAAATGTATTGTGTAAATTGAAAAGTAATTTTTTTAACATTTGGAAATAACACAATTTAGTGTTGTAATAGCAATATCGTCATACAGTAATATTTGTGATTAAGGTTATTATACTGCCAAAATCTCATATCAAATATGATTTCATATTGTGTTTTCTTTGTGAAATTATATTGCACATTTTTGCAGGATTTTATGACGCGAGCTACAATGGCTGTATGGTTTAGGTTCTATTGATGGGATGGAAACACCTTGCTAGAATCGGGGACCTCTGCCCGATTATATCCTAAACTTTCCAATCTGTCCGATTATATCCTAAACTTTCCAATCTGTTCGATTATATCCTAAACTTTCCAATCTGTCCGATTATATCCTAAACTTTCCAATCTGTCCGATTATATCCTAAACTTTCCAATCTGTCCGATTATATCCTAAACTTTCCAATCTGTCCGATTATATCTTAAACTTTCCAATCTGTCCGATTATATCCTAAACTTTCCAATCTGTTCGATTATATCCTAAACTTTCCAATCTGTTCGATTATATCCTAAACTTTCCAATCTGTTCGATTATATCCTAAACTTTCCAATCTGTCCGATTATATCCTAAACTTTCATATCCGTCCGATTATATCCTAAACTTTCCAATCTGTTCGATTATATCCTAAACTTTCCAATCTGTCCGATTATATCCTAAACTTTCCAATCTGTTCGATCATATCCTAAACTTTCCAATCTGTCCGATTATATCCTAAACTTTCCAATCTGTTCGATTATATCCTAAACTTTCCAATCTGTCCGATTATATCCTAAACTTTCCAATCTGTCCGATTATATCCTAAACTTTCCAATCTGTCCGATTATATCCTAAACTTTCCAATCTGTTCGATTATATCCTAAACTTTCCGATCTGTCCGATTATATCCTAAACTTTCCAATCTGTTCGATTATATCCTAAACTTTCCAATCTGTCCGATTATATCCTAAACTTTCCAATCTGTCCGATTATATCCTAAACTTTTCAATCTGTCCGATTATATCCTAAACTTTCCAATCTGTCCGATTATATCCAAAACTTTCCAATCTGTTCGATTATATCCTAAACTTTCCAATCTTCCCGATTATATAATACATGTGGGGCGAAGCGCATCTTTGAACCGTTTCCGTGAAGCGAATCTTTCCAACGAACCGAGTCATTCAAATGAATCACGCCTTCTCGGATATCACAAATCGCACCTCATTCGCCACAGACACATTGAAAGCCGAGTAAAGTATTCGTGCCTTTCAGAAAATGCCATAATTAGATTTGAAGCGAATAAAAGGTTATTGATTTGAGAAGCTGCGGAGATGTGTTGTGCTTTCAGAAGTCTCGGGTTTCACAAAGCGAGTCTCTGCCCTTCCCCCTGCACGCGCTCACATCTCCACTTTGACGTGAAATCTCTCGCTCGTGTCTTTTCTCTCGCAGTGAAACACAACAACACTAACACAGTGTCATATGTGCAGTGCGATTCTGAGTCCACACAGATGTGACGGGCGCGCGCGTTGTGTTTTAAAGCCGTACAGATGTGAGACTCATTCCCTCCCAATGAACGCATCAATCTCAGACTCATCACGCGACCGCAGGCCGGCGTCTAATTTCACGTCTGAAAACAAATCCCATAATGCATCGTAGTTAACGTACATCACGTATCGTGTGTTGCGCTGATGACTTGTTTCACACACATGCATAATTGAACCCACACCTGTCATTCAGTCCTGAACGGCCGAGCGGTGTTCGTTTACACGACCGATGCATCGACCGCATGAACTGAATGCACAACATGCACGTTATCCTCCCTGACGTTACATTCCCATGCAGAGCTGCATTGTGCAGTTCTCAGGTTTAACGACTGAGGAGAAAATGAATCAAGTGACATGTCCGTGCATTCTTCATATCAAGCGCGCATTAATAATCATACCTGACTGAATGTGATTCACTGTGATTTGTCCATGATGTGAAGAGAATGCGCTTTATTCCTTTATAATCCCTCAGTGTCGAGCAGTGGTCATCTCCCACATCACGTTACAGTACCGAAACACAGCCAGTGTGAGTCCTGTGAAGAGACCACCGCTGAGAAAGGGGTCCGCTGTGGGTTTATCGCGGCTTTAATGTCAAAGACACGCGGTTGCGTTCATCCGATTAGACAAATAAATAAAAGACGGCAGATCGTAAGCAACCGGGCTGTGTCGCATTCGAGCGGAGACGGAGGCGATAATTGGATGCCGATGTGTGTGGCTCCACCCCTTAGGCTGCGGATGGTACGTCCCGCTTTAATGCGCTCCAACACACAGCGACCCGCCCGTGGCGGGATCCCTCGCCTGATTGGTCAATGTGGCACTCAAACCACGCCCTCACACCCAATCTCTGCATACTGTACACAGACCATTTATTTATTTGCCACAAAATATTAAAGGCGCGGTGCGTATTGTTGTAGGAATATGACGTTCGTAATGTTTATAATATGCATTCTTGTACAGTACTGTGAGTTCAGAGGTCATGTGTTTGTTCGTGAGGTTAAAATCAGTTAAAACTGTTGAGCAACAGAGAATATACCCCAAAACTGTACGTAACGTAATGCGTGCGCGCGTTTTAAGGCGGTCCCTTCAGGAGACGTCCTAAAAGATGCATAAACTCGTGTTGACGTATTTAAATAAACACGTCATCTAAACGTGCTATATGGAGGTTTGTGAATAACATACACGGTTTCGGTTAATACGAGGGATAAAAGCTCGTCGTAAATGAAAGCTGGAGATTAGATTTAGTAATTAGTTTATATAGAGTCTGAGGATCCGTGGAGGAAAGCGTCACAACATTCAAGATGGCGGCGGCGGTGGGTTGCCTCGTTTCTTACGGCAGCGACTCAGATTCGGAAAATGAGTCTGAATTCGGTTCTGTGCCGCCGAAAGCGGATCCAGATGCGGTCGCGCACCTCCAGCCTTTAAAATCCGGAGGTATCACGACTTTAGCGGCCCTGAATTCAGCGCCTGAAGTAGCTGTGAAGGTACATGCGTAACGCTCTGTGTCTGCAAGCCTAGTGAGACCCCAAAACACTCAAATGAGCTCTAGATAAAGCCCAGTTAGACCCTAAACGCACAATATAAAGGCTTTTGTAACGTTTTAAATGTAAATAACAGTCGGTGGTTTGTAATGTGAGTGTTTAATTTCAATAGTGAGTTTAAAGTTGAAACATCTATTCGGTCTTTAAGAGAAATATGTGTATTATATAACACTAATAAACAGGTCACGTGACCAGTCAGATATAAGAACGGGCTTCTGTGTGCTGTTGTCTCATCATGGATGTGTTTCTGTTGTTTTTCTCCAGGAAGGTGTTGAGACCGGTGTGCATCTTGATCCAGCCCTTAAAGAAGTCGCTTACAATCCTTCATACGAAACTATGTTTGCTCCAGAGGTGAGACATGCAACAGGCAGACAGATGGAACGAGACTAGTGATGCATCCATGTGTACATGTTGGCCGATGATTCTTTAACACTGGAAGCCGATAACAGATATATTGGGCGATATACAGTATCTAGATATTAATATAACATTTCCTGAGAATGAAACAAAAGGTTAAAAGTGGACGACTGCTTTTATATGAAAACATTGACTGCAGAAAACAAGTGAAAATCATGTATTAAGGCCACTTTACACTAGTTAAACATTCTTTCACCTTCAAACTTGTCTGGTATCATGTTTATTCAACAATCAAACTATAGATGTTCTTCCCGAGCAAACCCAGAAAAGTGTTTTTAATATCCACGAGTCTAACAGATCTCCAGACAGAAAGCATTCAGACAGCAGTCTGATTCACACAATATTCTTTTCTTCCTGTGATTCACACATTCATAAATACTGTATCTACGTCAACAATGTTTTGCTGATATCAGTAAGTGAAAGATCACGACAGAAACACACAACTGTGCTGGATTAGAACTGTGAGCGGATGAAGAAGTTTAACCAGACGAAATATCGACTATAATATATCGGCCTAAATGTGATTATCTGATACTGTTATAGCCTTATAATTTATCATGCATACGGATAGAGACAGATTTGTTGTAATATTGTGTAATCGATTCTCTCATCTCAGTTTGGACCAGTTAACCCATTCAGGACCCAGCAGATGGCTGCGCCGAGAAACATGCTGTCTGGTTACGCCGAACCGGCCCACGTCAACGACTTCATGTTTGAACAGCAGAGGAGGACGTTTTCTACCTTCGGTGAGAGACGCGTGTGACTTGTGTGATCGGATATGATGCGTGCATTTGTTAACCTTTACATTACAACACACTATACAAATCTGGAGAGAGACCCACGCTCATTTTAGCTTTGTTGTGTTTGTGTCACAGGTTATGCTCTGGATCCGTCTGTGGACAGCAGCAGTCAGATCACAACCAACACTTACATTGGAGCCATAGATGAGGCCGAGAAAAATAAAGGTGAAGTTCACATGATTCTGTCTTCCTGTCACTGCTTGCAAATGTTCAACCATTATATCGCAATGGAGAAACCCAGCGTCAAATGTTTCAAGTCCATAATAGAATGCGTGTTGTTTTCCTCCACTAGGGCAGACCGTGTTTGAGACTGGACCCAAAAAAACTGAGAAGAGGAAGAAGCAGAAAGGAGGAGAGGCCTCAGAGATTGACGTGTTTCTGGGTCCTTGGGCCAAATTCCAGGATGAGAAAGATGTGGCCAAACCATCTGAGGTGAGATCTGATGCTCCACAGCTCCTGTACACGCTACATAAACCTTGATATCAAACCTGACGTGACTTCTGAACGAAATGTTGTTTATAAAGCCCACAAACAAAGACGTCATTTGTTCAGGATGTCTTCATGCCTGTCGTGAAAGTGATTTTTATTTGTGTGACCTGCTGCGGTTTAACAGGAGGAACAGAAAGAGCTGGATGAGATCACAGCGAAACGACAAAAGAGAGGGCGAAATGAAGACGAGGCTCCAGCGGAGGAGAAGACCATCCTGCACAGTAAGAACACACACGACAGTGACATCATCACACATGGTCAGACTGATGTCATCATTCAGTGGAATGCAGTTATATTTGTGTCTGCTCCTAAACATCTCTCTCTCTCCATCTCTCTCTCTCTCTGTCTGTCTCTCTCTCTCTTTGTCAGTTAAAGATGCGTATGATTATCAGGGTCGCTCGTACCTGCACATTCCTCAGGATGTTGGAGTTAACCTGCGATCTTCAGAAGCTCCGGATAAATGCTACTTACCCAAGAAACAGCTGCACGTTTGGACCGGACACACAAAGGTGATTTCTGATGCTATCTCTATTCATCTCTATGAATTTATTAAATATACCAATGACGCATGGGTGACGGAACCATCGTATGTGGGTGGTGTTGACAGGAGTCAGAACCCACCCACCAGTGATATTGGACCCGTCTCTCCTTTAGACACTTTCCACTTGAGAAATGTTTGGCGTTTAGCTCCAGCCTTGACTTCCACACTTCTGCTTCCTCAAACCCTTTCACCTGCCTCATTCAGAGCCGTATAAATCCAACTCATTATACATTAAATTCAATAATAATAAAAGTGTCAATTATTGTGTTTATGACAATTATCGCATGGATGCTGTCGCATTTTCAATAATAGCGCCAAAACTACAATTTTCGTGTTTTCTCACTACACCACTGAAGCTGCTGGCAAACTGGTGTTGTATATACTCGAGGTTTTTCCACACTTGTTGTGCTCCCACACCCATCACATGATGTATAATCATATCAGTTATATAGTTTGTGTAAATGCCGCTTGTACTGTAGAAATGGGTTAATAAATACAATTTAAACGATACTAAAATATATTTTAAAGCTGAAAATGCTATCACAGACATTCCCACTGTTGGGTTTGGGCCTAATGGAACGGTTCTGTTCGGTCTGTGTTTCACACACACACACACACACACAGTCAGTGTTCTTGTCTGTTTGTGTTAATAATGAAATCGTGTGTTATGAACGTGTCTGTGTTTTGTCTGTAGGGTGTCAGCGCCATCCGGTTGTTTCCTGAGTCTGGTCATCTGCTTCTCTCCTGCTCCATGGACTGTAAGATCAAGGTAAGACAAACACACACAATGGTCTAGTTACACTGCGTTCAGACCGCCAGCGGCTGTGTCGCGAGTCTCTTGCTACGAGGTTGTTCAAAGGCGTTCCTAGCGTCGGTTACTCTAGTAACATGTATAAACAAACTCTGCAGTAGCTGACGTGAGCTCCGCTGCTTTACATTTGCAGAAAGTTGAGTAATTGTTGCATTGCTAGACACGCCAAAACTTCCTTTTGCAAACAGTCACTGGCGCTCGTGTCGCCGTAAGTCGCCAGCTCTTCATTGAATTGAATGGAATCTTGTAGCTGTGTGTCACTAGTGGTCTGAACAGGTAAAGGGTCGTTCACATTATAACGATTACTGTAACTATAACTATATTTGCATTGCGATCACCAATAGTCAAACGTAATCTGTAATCGATCAGCTGCAAAAAATAATGATCGTTCTCTTTATCGATTAGTTATGGTGTGAACTAAGAACGATTTCTTAAATGATATTGTCTATAGTTATAAAGTGAACAGCCCTTAAGAGAGACTGGCAGAATGCCGACAGTCAAAGATCTTCATGTTTTTGTTTGTTTGTGTAGTAGTGATGTGTTTATGTTTTGTCTTCTCTTGCAGTTGTGGGAGGTTTATAATGAGAGAAGATGTGTGCGGACGTTTATCGGTAAGTGTTTCTGTTTCTTTACGTCTGCTGTATGTTGTGATTGGACACTATATATAAATGATGTGATTGGATGATAGAAACTTCTGTCAGAAGCAGCGGTGGTCCGTCACACATGCACATGTAGACACAGTTAAAGATGTTAAAGCGAGATGTATGGCATAATGGGTTGTAATAGCCTTACACTACTAGCATTTGTCATAAAAAACACAGAAAACTATTTTCAATTCTTAATTAAATCCTAAGTGTAATACTCATTTTAACCTGAGGAGGCCGCCATGTTCTTTTTCAATGACAAACTGGTTGCACGCACAGCTAGACAGACAAACTAAACACAGACACACTTATCAGTTCTTCAGTATATATAATGTGCTGTAGGATAATATATATATATAATGCTCAAATAAGAAAGAAAGAAAATATAGATGCTATTTGGTGTATTTTCACACATCTAAATATTGTAAGTCAGGAAAAATTACAAACATGCATATTAATAACCAAAATCATTTTGGATTTATTATATAGGCGATGTTTAGCCGTTATGCATATGATGCATTTTATCCAGATTTTGACAGTAGCCTAACGTTATTGTCTTCTCTCTCTCTCTCTCTCTCGGTCATTAGCTGACGGGGCTAATATTCACATGTGCTCTAATACAGAATAAATAACCAAACCACAAGCATCTTATTATTGTGTTTATCAGTATATTCTCATAATGTACAAAGTATATGATTATGCTGACGTGTTAAATAATCTTAAATGTCTTGATTTAATGCACTCTTCTTCTTGTGTCAAGAGGACATACCGCCACCTACTGTCCCTGTGTGTTTATATATCTGATCTTATGTTTGACGTGTCATATTTTACTGTTATATATGAAAACATGTGTGCTTCGCTGTTGCCAAAGAGAACAGGTTTAGGTTGCAACCATTTGACATCACGGATTTTGACGCAAAGAAAATGTAAAATATACTCCAAGTAAAATATTTGATGAAGTTTATGAATACTGTGACAGTTACACAGTTTTTTTATTTCACAATTATAAAGTCAATGCCATTGTTCATATATTAAGCCATACATCGCTCTATACCCAAGGATCCTTTTAAAGATGATATTCATGTTAATAAAGAGGTTGAGGAGAATACTAGAGCGTCATCATATTTCATTCATGAGAGAGAAACTGTGGGAGATTGATGGTGTTTCAGCAGGTGGAGAGAATCTGTCAGTGGTTTGTAGGGATGTGATGAATAAATAACTGAAAGTCTTGTTTATGTTTTGTGTGTGTTTGTGCAGGTCACAGTAAAGCCGTGCGAGATGTGTGTTTCAATAACACCGGCACACAGTTCCTCAGCGCTGCCTATGACAGATATATCAAACTCTGGGACACAGAGACCGGTGAGACACACACACACACGTCTGGTTTATCATCTCCTGGCGGGGACAGTCAAACTGTATATCGTATCCCCTGAAGATCATAGAATTGAATTTCCATCATCCATTACATCGTGTCCTAACCAGAAATGGTGCTGCGTCACACTTTGTAAACTATGACATCTCATGGACTTCAGTGAAAGAGGCATTCGAGCCTTCAGATGACGATATCTAAATTGTTATCCTGCTTGCGCTGTCTGTGGTCATTTATGTGGTGTCTTTTTGATTTCTTTCAGGTAAGTGCATCGCACCCTTCACAAACAGAAAAGTTCCTTACTGTGTGAAGTTCAACCCAGATGAGGATAAACAGAACCTGTTCGTCGCTGGGATGTCGGATAAAAAGATTGTGCAGGTAAACCAGAGCTGTTGTTTATCTGATAAACACAAACATTACCGTGGTAAACAGGAGAGATGTAGACGTGACGTGTTGTTGTTGTGTAGTGGGACATCCGCTCCGGTGAGGTTGTGCAGGAGTACGACAGACATCTGGGTGCCGTCAACACCATCACATTCGTGGATGAAAGCCGTCGCTTTGTCAGTACATCTGATGATAAAAGTCTGCGGGTGTGGGAATGGTGAGTCGGGCGCTTACGTTCTTAACTATTCTGTACATTTGTGCCAGACCTAGAGATGTGTGTGATGACTAGCCCGGTGTCTCCTACTCATAGAATTGTGTGTTAATGCTTTGTTCGATGGTCTCTTTCAGGGATATTCCTGTGGACTTTAAATACATCGCTGAACCCAGCATGCATTCAATGCCCGCTGTAACACTCTCACCTAACGGTAGGTTACACACATCATGCGTTGTGTTTATAGAGGGCCGACAGGAGAACGGAGGTGAGGTTTAATGTTGTGATGTTCGCAGGTAAATGGTTGGCGTGTCAGTCGATGGATAATCAAATCCTGATATTTGGAGCTCAGAACAGATTCCGTCTCAACAAGAAGAAGATCTTCAAAGGTCACATGGTGGCGGGATACGCCTGTCAGGTGGACTTCTCTCCTGACATGAGGTAGGAAAATTTCATACGCCTCAGGTTTAAAAAAAGAACGCTCATCGTGCCGTATAACTGCATATGTGGGATTATCAGTTTTTCATCAAGCTTGGGTTTTCTACGATTGGTCTTCACATGTGAATATGAATTCACAGGTCAGAGGTAGGGCTGTGCGATATTGAGGGAAAATGCGATAGCATGCTAAATCGTGCAATATTCAATATGCTGTACGATATTTCTTTTTCTAAAATCAATTTCAATTGTATTAAAATTTATCAAAGAAATAATATAACCAACATATATTTCACATTGTTTGAGCCAAAATGCATCACTACAACATCTGAAAGTGAACAGCCATGTTTTACGGTTGCGTTAAACACATCTGACATTTTGTAAACAAACTAAAATATCATCATCAATAATTTCGATATATTGATCAGCCCTAGTCCGAGATCACCAGACTTGAACTTTGGAACACACTGAAATGCATTGAGCTTGTGTTTCTGGTCTGCAGCATTCATGCGTGTTTTACAATTGTTGCGTGACTGCAGCATAACACTTAGTTTTGACATCACAAACATTTGAGAAGTTTTTTTTTATCAAACTGCAGTTGGTTTGTTTTTATTCAAGCCATAATAACTACAGCTGACTACACAATAAAAACATGCTAACATAATTAAAAAGATGATTTTTGAACATTTTTAAAACTTCAGAGATTCTGTTTGTCTTGTAACGTATATTTAAGTGCTCTTTTTCTCGTATCCTGCCAGAAAAGCTTTTTGAATCTGAATCGGGTGATCGATTGTTTTGATCCGATCGTCTCTCTCTGTCTCTTCACAGTTACGTTGTGTCCGGTGATGCTGACGGGAAGCTGAATATTTGGGATTGGAAGACCACTAAGCTGTACCATCGGATCAAAGCTCATGATAAAGTGTGTATCAGCGCTCTCTGGCATCCTCACGAGACGTCGAAGGTCATCACATGCGGCTGGGACGGACAGATCAAACTCTGGGACTGAACACATCCACACATCAGGATTTCCTTCTTTTATATCTCTGTAATGTTTTCGTGACGCACAGTTCAGGGGATGATCTTCAGAGGTTTATTGGGCTGGTATCCAGTCCTGAGAGAACGCTTGCGTCACACACAACTGCTTTTATCTCTTGTTTTGTTTTTTAATAGTTTGAGAATGTAACGCTTGGCTTTAACAGCGTCTTCGGTGTGTCACATTTCTCTCTTTTTGATGATAATAAATGTTTTATTGATTTGTGATGTGCGTGTATGTGTGTTTTGGAGGGGTTTGGCAGGTCTTGTGTTGAGGTCTTTTGCACATATTAGGTTTTTTTGGTATTCGGCGCTGGTTTGTACGGTGTCTCTGAATAGTTAAAACGCCTCTGAAAATGTTTGCTACGGATGCGGAAAACACAATCGAACCCAGTCCGAATTTTTATGACGAATGAAAATATTGTAGGCAGTGTGTAAACGTGATTGATACAAGGTGAGGTCATATTTATGTTTTAATGTGCGGAAAGTTCGGACTCGATGTGCAACGGCCTTAAATCTGGAGTTTATTCACGTCACATTTGTTTGAAGCCCACAGTTTCTGTGGCTGTGATCACATTCATCAAAACCTCAGAGATCAGGATTTACTTAATACGTTATTATTTAAAGGGCCAGTTCAGATTAAAATAAATGTTCTGTCAGTATTGAGAGACTAGGAAACGACAGAAGATATTTAGAGAAATGTCTCAGTGGTTTTGTGTTCATACAGTGGAGGTCAATAGAGATGATCAACATTATTCATAATATCTTCTCATGTGTTCTGAAGTCTGGTTCATGTCGTGATTTAGTTTGTTCTCCACAAACGTTTCCGTTCATGCTCCCTACATAGGCAACATACAGTTAGTAGTCGTCATAGATGCAAATGTTGACGTGTGTTTTAATATCTTCAGGGGTGATGTGGTCATGTCTGTGGTGAGAAGTGAGTGTTCACCCAGCCCAGCACATAAGAGCTGCTGGTGTTCTGGAAGTTCTGCTGTAAGAACACGTGTGGTTTCGTCGGGTCGCTATAGCTGTGATACAGGAGGAAGTGAGCGCGCTCCAGCTCCCTGAACAGACTGAACCAATAGCGAACCACCGATGGCTCGTCTCCGCCCACTTCAAACCCCGCCCAGTGCAGGTGCACCTCTACAAGCAGCAGACCGATCGAACCCAACACGTCTTCAAGAATCAAGTTCTCTAGAATCTTCCACTCGGCACTTTCCATTTCCAGCTTCAGCACGTCCACCTTACAGACAAATATCAAGAGATATTCATTAAACAGAACTGACACACACACGCACACACACTCATTTTCTCTCTCTCTGTATACATTGACCTCATTTCACGTTTATAACCCAATGCATTTCTGAGAATATTCCAGAAGAGTGAATGTAGGTCAGATCTCATCAAACTCGTTTCACACTTCACAAATCAATCATCATACACTCTTATTACTGCTAGAAACTTTACATTCATATGACATCATGTGTAGTCAATGATATGTTTGTATGATAAGTGATGTCCAGTGTCAAATCTGATTCTTGCAAACATTAATTTGACTACAAATGAAACCCAAAAACCCACTTTTACTGTAATAAAACCATGTGTTGATGCAGAACCAGGATTGTGTATATCGCACATGTGCATATCGTGATCGATAAATGAGTGAATTCATTATTGGAAAAGTGATGTATGTTTTAGGTCGATCCGCAATTTATTTACATTTACATTTAGTCATTTAACAGACGCTTTTATCCAAAGGAGCAATAAGTGATATGTCATAAAAGAGCAATAATACAATAGGTGCTAATACAAAGATACTAGTGTCAACAAAAGCCAGAACAACACCTGTTGAGAGAAGAGAGAGGCTTAGTGTAGTTTTTTAATTTCT
>NC_136778.1:411853-486853 GCF_947034865.1 Barbatula barbatula
TGACATGAAACAAGCGATTGAGAGTTCCCAGCATGCACTGCACGTTCCAGCTGTTATTTGACCAATATCCTTTACGTTGAGACTTCAGGTACTGTAACAAGTATTTTGTGTTTCCACATGATTGGTTCTGTTTAGACGTCCCAATGAAATACTGTGACATCATCACTGATTTCTTACATGTGCTGCATTATATTTCATGTGGATTTGTTTGTCATGTGGTACACTCACACACTTGATGTGAATGTTGAGATGACGTGTTCTGCCCTCAGATGGTGACACTGAGTAGTGCACTACTTCAGAAAAGACGCCGTCTTCAGATATGATCATGATAATCTATCTGATGGTGATATATCTCAATGATTTACACTGCAAGCTTTCAGATACGTATGACAAACAACCATCTCAAAGCTAAGAACCTTTCTTTTCTTGTATACCACTAACAGCGATTTCATAAAAGTTCTTGAGTAAAAGGAAGTCAGATATTCTCCACGACACACCGTGTAACCTGAAATTGAATTTCTTCACAAAATCAACACGCAGTGTTGGGTGTAAGTAATGAGTAACTTTCCCCTGAAGGAGTAAAGTAAGGGTCATTTAATGTAATTGAACAAAATACTGTGTAATATATTTGTGGAAATGATCGCAATTTCAATGCCATAGCAGTCATGTGTGTAACATCACTCTCTGTTTGTTAAATGAAGGTGCAACTGAAATGTTTAGGTTGTCTTAATGAGACTTTTTCTTTATTAATCTGTCAATAAAATCTATCCTTACAAAATGTTCAAAATTCAAAGGAATTAACGTGCATCAGTACAACAAACTCAAAACATGTTAGTTCTGCTTAAACCTGGGAACATCATAACTCAAAAGAGACTTGATGTAATGGATTACCTCACATTGTTTGAGTTTTCCCAGTGTACTGTTGACAAAACCTTATGTGCTCTCCCGCTTGTAAGTCGCTTTGGATAAAAGCGTCTGCCAAAGGAATAAATGTACATGTAAAACAACAGAAGTTCAGGCAATCGGCATTTGTTTACGTCACGGGTCGTTCCTATCCGCCTCGGAGAAAGAGCTTAAAGTGTTCCTCCAAAAGGAAATCTTTCCTGTGGTCCGAAAGCCCAATACAAGATGAATTTGACAATTATCATTAAAACTGAGTTTTACACTTTAAAGTATTCATATTGAGATAAATGCTCATCTTGCCTTGTTGGAAAAGGTCAAAGGTCACTAAATAACACCTCCCTATAATTCATACGTCTGCTTTCTCATTACCAGAAAGTTTCATGTTTATAAGAAAACCAAGAAATTCTGTTCCTGCATTGAGACTTTATGAAGTATCCCGATCAGATGTTTCGAAATGTATTGAGCGGCGACATGAACTTTGAACCGGGGGGCTGAAATGTTAAAAGCTTATAAAAGTGTTTCACCAGCGACAAGAATAGAGAGAGACGGACCTGAAGTCATGATGAGGAGACATAAGCTCTGTCTTTTACTGCTCTTGTCCATCTTCACACTGTCTAGTAAGTGTTTCATTTCCTGCATCTCTCCTCAGACACTAGACAGAATGATGTCATCACACGACGAATATATCAGAGGTTTGATGAGATGTGTAATATCAGGATGTCTTTAATATACAAAGGAATTCTGCGTTTGCAACTGTTGCTACTGTTAAACTGTTTCAATGAGACATTTTTCTTATTGCAGAGACTCAAGATTCAGGAGATTCAGAAGCACCATGCTTAAGTATGAACATGTATTGTATATTCTCCATACAACCAATACAGTTACAGTAATCGAAACTCGACATTAAATGTAATTATTGATAATAAGCAGTTGTAGCGGTTAGTTGGACATTTAATGTGTTTTAACGACTGCTCTGCTGCCCCTAGTGGACAAAGTATATAAGAGCTTTCACAAGTATGAATATCTCTATGAGGCTGAGTCCTTGAATGCTTTAAATGGAGCGGTCAATGGCCCGAGGGTCAGCTGCAAGGTGTGTGTTCATCATCAAACCGACAATTGATTTTTATATATTGGCAGCAATGCAGCGAAAAATAAACCTTGCTCCTGCAAACATTGTGTCAGGTTGCGATAATGGTTCCAGGTCCATGCAGCTACATCATACACACCAGTGAGTGCACAGCGAGTGAAGTGACTGGTGTTAATGCTGATGGAAAGACTGTGTTTGGATCAGCTGCTGGCACTGACAACTTCAAAGCTGAGATGGAAAAGTGAGCGTCTTATTCTCCGTCACCATATGTCATGCATATGAAGAGTGATTTCTTGAAAGGTTTCATGACCCTATGTTTGTTGTGGTATGTGCTCAATGTCTCTTTGCTCAGGTATCCTCTGAAGTTCACTGTCGAGAGAGACAATGACATCAAACTCTTCCCTGAGGAGGAGGAGCTGGTCAACATTCTCAACATCAAGAGAGGAATCATCTCTGCTCTTGCGGTTCCTGTACTTGAAGAGAAGATGAACAAAGACACGGTGAGACGATAACTGGACACTTGATGCTCTATCACGCTTTCCTGTCGCTCAGTGGTTAGCGCATGGCACTAGCAATGCCAAGGCTAATGGGTTCGATCCCAGGGGATTGCACATACTCGGAAACAAATGTATAGTACAATGCAATGCAATGTAAGTAGCTTGTCTGCCAAATGCATAACTGTAAATGTATTTTCATCTCAGCCCACCATCTATGGCCTGTGCAAGACTGTCTTCATTGTGAACAGCAGAGAGAAGATCGCCACAGACGTCACCCTCAACAGAGACTTGTCCAAATGTGACCAATTCAAACCGGTCAACGATCACACAAGTCCCCTAGCTCTCATCGCTGGCATGGTGAGTTCCCAGACACTTCAACGTACTTAAAACCAAGGACTGATGTGAAGTGAGATGTCAAACGTTTTGTCTTTGTCCCTTTTGAAGCAGCACTGTCCTCATGCTCGGTTGATCAGGAGCACCCAGACCTGCAACTACAAGTTTGACAGTGAGAAGTATCATATGACCTCTGGGGTTTGCACGGAGAGACATCTTCTTGTTCCGTTTTCTCACAAGTAAGTACTTTATTGGGTTTGATGACTCTTTTGTCAAGAATGTCTGACTTGCTATCTGTCTCTTGGCTATGGCCACGATCAGAGGACAGTTTGGAGTGACCAATATCGGCAAACAGACTGTCACGCTTTTGGGAGTCACTAAACATAACGACAGGGTCTTTAACCACAGTAAGAAAACCCCTTGTTTCCATACGTATTTGCAGCGTGAAAGAATACTCAAACGTTGTACTTGACTGTTATCATTCCTTCAGATGTGGCCAACATGAAACAACTCCATCCAGACAGCAGTGTAGACATGAGCCCAGTTCAGGATAAAGAAGACGCTCTTGCTGTTGTGAGGGAACTTGCTCAGCTTTCCAAGTCTAAGGATGGACACAAGAGAGCTCACCTGGCCCACAAGCTCATCGGTACGATCCGAAGGATGAATGGTGAAACTCTCGCAGCTGCCGTTGGTGAAGCACTGGAGATCTCGCAGTCTCTGATGTTGCAAGCTCTGCTGCAGTGTGGTACCCCAGAATGCAACAGGGCTATTATGGGAGTTTTCAGGACCTTTGATAGATCTTCAGCAGAGATTGATGCCGCTGTGTACGTAATGGGATTGATGCTACGTCCCTCTCGTGTACTTGTGATGGAAATGTTGGAAATGGCAAAGTTTAAGCCAAGCAAACCCATCTACTATGCAATTAGCAATGCTGTGAGAAGGTGAGATAACTTGAGAATTCCACAAAGAGTAAAGTTGAAGTTTTAATTGACTTTAAAACTTTTTGACATCAGGTTATATGATGCAGAGGGAGTCATAGGTGAGATCCAGTCAGTAGCCGCTCATTTCATCGAACAGATCGGTGATTGTACAGGCGACCAGGAGCACATCTTTCTGTCCCTGAGAGTATGTTTACAGATCATCTTCGCAATTTACAATTAAAGCTATGTTCTGTAATTCAAACTCTACATGTTACAGGTGATTGGCAACATGGCAGTGGCCATGAAAGCGGCAAGCCCGGCTTTGATGTCTGCTGTGATACGATGCATTAACCAGCCGGTTGCATCTCCTGTAATCCAGCGCGCTGCCGTCCAGGTCTACCGACTGATTCCTGTACCTGAGCAGGTGAAAGTATTTTGCGTGGAGAAAATACTGTAGCTCATTCCTGACTGAGTGTCGATCTAACGGCTCTATCATGTCTGTCACAGGGCAGGGAGGTGCTCATGCGTGTGGTTCTGGACAGAACTGCAGTCGTACAGAAGCGTGTTGCTGCCTATCTCATCCTGATGAAGGATCCTACGTCTGCTGAACTTTCTCAGGTGGCAGAAGCACTCCACGCTGAGGAAAATCTTCAGACCAAGAGTTTCATCATCTCTCATATGAGCAGCATCCTGAGCTCCACAGCGCCGGAGACTTTGCAGTATGAATGCAATAGATCATATACAACTCACTACATAACTGTGACTTAAAGTGACTTTTGTCATTTTTAATTCTTAGATTGAAGCAGAAGATTCTAGGGGCCTTCCAGAGCAATGAAGTTGGGAGTCTAATGGATCCCACAAAATTCTCTCGCTTCTATAAAATGGGTTCTCTAGAGGGGAACATGATCTTTGAATCTCCCGAAGAACTTCCCAGAGAACTCATGCTGGAAATGACCTTGGATGCTTTTGGATTTGATATGGATTTGGTTGAGGTACAACGCCCATTCCATGTCCAGTTTCTACTTGATGTGTTCATGAACATATTGTCTTGGGTCTAAACTTCATATCTTGTTTTCATTTTCTTGCTTTCAGATTGGAATGGAAGGTAAAGGGTTCGAGCCCTTTGTTGAGGCTCTCTTCGGCGTCAATGGATTCTTTCCAGACACAGCGATGAAGACAATTTTCTATGCTGCCAACAAGATGCCCCTCCAGGTCAATGATGTCTTGAATGACATATTTCCGGCCTTAAGGAATGACAGGAGGAGGAGACAGGTACAGAGTAGCAAATAAAATATGAAGTCTTGCTTTATTTTAATAGTGTCCTGTTGTCACGGTGTGTGCTGTAGACGACTCAAAACATAGTCCAAGAAATCAGACAGAATGTCAACAAGCTCTTTCGAGAACTGAAGGTCCAAGATTCCTCCGAGGCTCTGGTTTACATTAGACTTCTGGGTGCGGAACTTGGCTATCTGAAAACTGAAGATATGGAGGAGATGGTGAACTCTGCTGGCAAGATGTTTGAGAATCTCCTCAAGATGCTCCCTAAAAATGCAAGTGCAGAACTTACTTTCACAACGCTTTGAATAGATTTGGAATAAAGAAATCTTCTACCTGATTTAAACCCTTGGTGTGATATTTTTGAAGCAGTTCATCAGAAGTTTGTTCTCAAGCGTGGATAACAATCTTTTTCTTCACTACATCTTCATGGATAATGAGTTCTACCTGCCCACTGGTTCAGGATTTCCGCTGAGAGTTTCTCTGTCTGGTATTTTAACTCCTGGAGTCCAAGGAGGACTGAGTTTTAATCTGGACATGGTGAGTCCAACATTAACCCAATCAATATTAATAATAATAATATATGTGAAATGAACGCTGTATTTCTGACTGTATTACAGGGTGAATTTGCATTCATGCCATCTGTCGGTATTGAGTTTGTGACCGAGGTTGGCGCTTACTTCCCTGACTACGTTCACTCCGGTCTGAAGATGCACACTAATATTTATCACGAGAGCGGCTTTAAAGTAAAACTCTCTTGGGAAAACAACCAGGTCAAGCTCACCGTTCCTGCTCCTCAAGACCCGACAAAGATCATCAGCATAACGTATGACGTTTCAGTTTTGTGGGATACAGTCCGTTCATGAAAGTGAATAAAATCTATTTGTTAAAACATGCATGATGCTCTTCATATACAGAAATTCTCTAGTGTCTGTTGGTGCCGGCACATCTAAAACAATTCCTGACGTTGGGGAGCTCACAGAAATTGATTGCATTCGTTTTTTCCCCGGACTAAAGTATTGTACAGTACTGCGATATTCTGATGCCATGTTGAACGATTCTGCCCCCTATTTTCCTCTGAATGGTGACAGCAAGTAAGTTAAAGTGATTCACATACTGATATTGAAAGACTTGACAATATTTTTCCTGAACATTGCATATACGCCGGATGTATGTTTAGATTTTCTGTTGAGCTGCAAAGCACAGGAGAGGTCACAGAGTACACAGCCACCATCAGCTATAAGCGCGAGGATGAGACGGACATAGTCACGGTGGAGGTAAAAGCTGAAGGTACGAGATACAGGTTTGGGTCATCATCTGTTGAAACATACAGTACCTGGGAAAAAAATTCTTCCATGTGTTTATTAACAGGAACGTCTTTCGAGGGCACAGCGACGGTGAAGCTTAACAGACAGACATACGCGGCCTCTGCGGAGCTTCTCGCTCCGTCTCTTCAGCTTGAATCTAAAGTGAGTGCAAACGTCGAGAAGCGCGCTGAAGAGCTGATCGTTGAACTTGAGTGTGACCTAAAACTCCCGGAGACGTCCTCAGCTCAAAGACTCATCCTGAAATATGGTATGCTTTGAATTGTTCTGTCAATTATGCATTTGTGGCGAGCAGGGCGGCGCGAGCACCAGTCTCAGATCGTTCCCTCAAGGCTCTCGTCCCACCGTGCTCGCCACAAAATGATGTAGAAATGTTTTTAATATAATTTATTTATTAAATCTCTTCAATGTCAGATGGTAAGAAGATTGAAGTTGAAGTGAATTCAGATGTCAGTTCTGAGATTCACAACATCATCAACAGTGATGTTGAAGGCACGATCAAGAGTCTTTTAGATTACCAGATACTCAACAATAAAATTAAGATCTGTGATATTCTGGAAAAGTCAGTTAAGGTAAAAAAGCTCCCCAGTTTCTTTTCATCAGCTTTTGAATACGCCAAGGGAAAATGAGAATAAATAAATGGTTGATATTACATGTGTGCAGGGTTTGAGAGTTCCCGCATTCAGTTTTCCCAAGAGACTCTTCCTAAACATGTGAGCATAAATGGTCTTCTAAAGCACATTAATTCAATTCTTGTTTTTTGTTTTTAACATCAATCTGCGACTGATGGAAATTAGCCAGTACGGCTAAATCTGGCACATTTTCGTTTCTTTTTTATGTATAAATCAAAGTATCTTCTCCCTGATAAAATAATCCAATGCATGTACAGTAGTGTGCTTAAAATACACACTGAGATTTGACTAAAAACTTTCATTTGATGATTTAAATAGAGAGGGTGCTGCAAAATATACCTTTGGAGAGCATAAAAAAACCATGACACTTCAATTTCCTGTGGGTGGGAAATCCACTAAAGGTCTGAACTTCTTCACTACACATCAAACCTGACCGTACTTCAGTTTTCTTACATCTGTTGATATGTCTCTACCAGAGATCTTCATTCCTGAAAGTGTGTCGCTGTCTGTGCCGACTCTTGGAATGGTGAAGGTGTCTGGAAAACTAAACAGCAACTTCTACAATCTAGAAGCAGCTGTGACTGCTGAAAGAGATGATGTTGCACACACTAGCTATTCTGCTAATGCGGAAGTCACTGGAACGAGTTCTGTTGATCTGCTGTCCATGAAGGTTAAAGGTAAGAAGTGTTCTTTCTTTAAACAGAACTACTGTATGCACATTATTTTAATCCACTTTTTCGTCTGAACAGGATCTGCGGTGGTTGACTCCACACCAAGCGATTCCTTCAAGGCTAATGTAAAGACAACAGTTAACCACAAGCTTGTTAATGTCAGTGTCAGTGTTGCGGAGGAAGTCAAATTTAGTAGAAAGGTCAGCGTGAAATCCAATAGCAAGCTGGAAGTGACTAGTCCTGTAGGAGTCCAGATTTCTCTGGAGCACACTGGGCAGGTCGGATTTAGCGCTGAAGAGATCTCTGGAGATGGAAACCTGGAAGGATCCTTTAAGGCAGGTCAAGTACGTGGTTCTGGAACCCTTGCTCAGTCCGTTTCTCTCCTTCTATTCAAATCCAAGGCAAACATTGATACTTCACTTAAAACAGATTCAATGCTTCAGGCTCGGAACACGGTTATTGCAGCTTTTACCAATGAGGGGCTATCTATTCAGTCTAACACGGCACTATTTAAAGACCTTTTCGCCAACACTGCAGAGCTTACCGTCAATACATCTCAGGTTGCTCTAAAATCAGGTACAAAATCATCAGTGTTTGGTCTAAAGATCCAAAACACAGCTGAGGCCAGAGCGGGTGCAGAAGCAGCCAGCAGTAAAATCGTCACTTCAATTGACCTTTCTGAAGAACGTATCTATTCCCAGATCACTGGAACACTAGACTCTGTTGGTCTAACGGTTAATAGCGATGCCTCTGCTAGACTAACCGGACACACAGCAGCCCACAAAGCCATTCTGACCATCAACAAGGACGGCCTGTCCTCCAGCGGCACAGCATCAGTGAAAAGCCTCTTGACTCTGGAAGAGCTGCAGCACACCTTTGACATCGGCTACAAGAATCTGACTCTTAATGCCAATTGCGGGACCACAGGAGGGATTATGACAACAAAACTGAGACACAACACTGAACTGGAGATTGCTGTACTTGCTGGCAGATTTAAAAATCAAATCCATTGGTCTACAGAAGATTTCCATTTCGAAACTATGGCTCGTGGCACAACCGCTCCATTAAGACTCGACGTTGATGCCTCTGCTGTCGGTGAAGGTTTTATACACATCAATAGACCACAGCATGTCCAGATCGACACAAAAGCTCACCTGAAAGTCGAGCCATTTGCCATTGTGCATTCTCACAGGTGCAGAGTCTCAACCACCCTTAAAATAGGCAGAGGTGTCTCCATCCAATCAAAACTTGAGAATAAATTTCACACCATGATCACCCCAGCGGAACAAAACGCAACCCTGACTATGAATTGTAAAGTAAACGACTATGCCATAAATAATGAATTTAGTTCTTATAATAATCCAGAGAGACTCAGCCTGGAAGGGTCTGGAAGCATTAATGACGGTCCGTTCAACACTCAGAACCTTTCCATCTCTGGTTTCTTAAAGTATGATAAGAAAAGTGACGGGCGTGTCATTAGCCTGCTGACCTTTGTAAGTTTGCCTTCCACTCTTGAAGACATCAGGGTAGCTCTTGTGAGAACATGTGAAGCTCTAAGAAACTATATTAACAGAGAGGATGTTGCAGCAAAAATTCAAAACTTACCCCAGCATGTTAGAAACGTTGCGTCTGATCTGAACTTCGAGGGAAGAGTTGTCCAGCTCAAACATAACTTGCTGACTCTTACCCAGAATATGCCTGAGTATATATTAAGACTGGAGGATCTGGAAGACTCTCTGAGCAATCTCAGGGATGGAATTGAGACGCTGGTGATGGAAGTGACCAACCAGTTTAGTGAAGAACTGGACATTTTAAAGCAACTGATGGCTAAGGGAGTCCTGTTTGAAAATGTTGAAGAGAAGTTGAATGCAGTGTTTTCTATTATTGATGAAGTTCAACGTTTATCTGTTCATGCTGCAAAGCAGCTATTAATTGAACTAGATGTCATTAAAAATGTAAATGCTTTCTATGGCAATGCGAGGGATAGTCTTTCAAAACCTGATGGAAAGATAGCAGCGTTTCTGGAAGAGATGGTTGAGCACATAAAGCGATTCAAATATGATGAAACCGTTCTTGCGGTTTTGGTTCAAAATTTACAGTCTCTTCACATCCAGATCACACAGTTCTTGGATGATGCCATAACTTCTCTGAGGTCAAATTATGTTGGACAAGCTATTCAAGGGAACTCTGCTCCTGCCATTCACAACAGTCTTGCTCAGATTTCTGACTTCACTTTTGGAAAACTCTACGGTGAGATCAGAGTCAACAGCCCAATGTACACCATCAGCACCTCTGCGGACATCCAGGATGCTTCAGATGGACACCCTCGATACACAGCTTCTGTTACCTCTCAGGGAACCTCTCTATATGATGTCCTCTATAATATGGACTTCACTGCACAGATGTCCATCCTTGAAAAGACCCATTTAAAAGTGTCTGAAACTCTCAAGATGACAGGCTTTCTGATTTGTGACCAACAAGCAACACTGACTCTGATCAAGGTGTCACCAAAGCAGAATCCCAATGCTGGCACATCTGCCTCCAGAGTGCACACCGCTCCCTACAGCATAGAGGACGGTACATCTTACTCTATTGAAACCGATTACAACCACCGGTTGATCGTACATACATTGTTTCTATCAAATGATATCACCCTCAATCAAAAAGCTTTAGCCTATCAGGAAGCTGCTACATTCTTGGTGAAAGTAACAAATGAAGGGTCTGGTAAATTAGCTTTTTACGGATTCTCTGACGAAGGCACTCATAAGAGCAACCTGAACTTCAACATGGACCTCCAGACTGCCAACCTGGCTCTCAACGGTCACACTGAGAGTGGAACGATGAAAATAAAGATGACGGCTAATGCAGATGCCGTCCTTCAGAGTCACTTCGTATTTGACGCTCGTGTTGAAACAAAGTCTCCGTTCATCAAGAACAGCTTGCTGGTTGCTTCTGGAAAGGCCCTACTGGCGGATATAAAGGTGGACATCAAGGCAGCTCATGACACAGAGCTTGTTGGAGACGTCAGCGGTTTCCTCACCAATGCTGTTAACATACTCGCTCGTCCTGGTGATGTTGAAATCGACTTTCAGAACAAGGGTGAGATCAACCTCAGCAAGTCTTTGTCAGACAAGATTGAACTCCAGAATTATTATTCTGTTACCCTTAACTCGGACATACAGCGAATCAATACAGTGGCACTGGCCCGCTTTGAGCCGTACTATTACAGCCATAACTACACAGTCATCAATAACAAATTAGAAACGGGCATTCACACTGCTGCAGGTGCTGTGTTCAGTCCTGGATATGTCTTGGGTCAAGTGATTCAAGTGCCTATCATTGGTTTTAATATTCTGCAAGTCAAACACCTGATCTTTGAACAGTCTGGTCAATGGGACACCTTCGCCAACACGGACCAGTCCATTGACCTCCGTGCCAAACTCGAACATCATAAGAACAGGTTTGCTGTTCCTTTGGGCTTCATTGCCTCCGAAATGTCTTTCAAGTCCTCTCTTCTCGAGTTAAATGCAACTGCTGGTGTTTTTCCGGAAGAAAATGTTCTGATGCGGGTAAATGCTGTGACTGCCTCTGTGTTTGAGGAACTGAAGGTCAAGCTTGATGGAACCACCAGCGTAGCTACAAAAGACGGACTGAAGGTGTCCACGTCTTTGTCTTTGGACAACATCCATATCGGAGGTTCTCATGACGGTTCTCTTACTCTAGACGTAGAGAACTATGAGGCTGTGATGTCTGCAGACACGACTGTGAAGATGAAGCTGCCAACCTTTAGTATTAATGCCACTCACGGACTATCTGGAGACACCAAAACGCATCCGAAGTCCACGTCAGCCTTGAAGATCCAGTACAGTTTTGATAATCCACACTCGATGGGTGTTAAACATGGAAATGCTGAGAATCATTTGAAGATGGAGGCCACTCTTTCATTTATCTCTATTGAGTCTGTCACTAAAGGAACGACTGATTCCATTTCCTATGAAAATACGATGATTAACGGAACTTTGGAAAATGAAGCTACTATCTTTGTGAACGCCGATGGGCTGCAGTCCTCTCTGAAGACCACAGGGAACGGCATCATTGCTGGAAATGATGTCAACGTGCACTATGACATAAATGACATGCTTACGTGTAAAGGAAACCTGGGACGTGTGTATTTGGGGTTAGAAATTGATTCGAACTATGAAATATATAACAAAAGAGAAAACCTCAAGATCAATCATACGGCTATGGGTAATTCTGATATCGTGCCTCTGAGCTCCTTCTTGTCTGCTGTGGAAACCATTTTGTCTCCTTCACAGCCAATTGTTTATGACAATATTGATTCAGAAACGGTTTGGCTGGATCGTGGATTTAAACACAAATCAAAGAATGTGTACCCTGCGTTCAATTCAAGTCTGGCATTGTTAATGGAGGTCTTTGGGGAAGTTCCTGAAGTAAAGACTTTGTTTGAGGGCTCTTTCAATCTCACATCTCCATCTGCACTTTTGGAGTACGAGTTTGGCCTACACGTGAGTTTTATTATCTCGTAAATGTTTTTACATCCAACCCGAAGTTGTTTCATAGAAGTAATGAACTACATTGTTTTATCACCTTAGGGCTTGTATTGTCTCCAGAACCGGCGTCACTTCAAAAGATGAAGACCTTGAAATGTTGCTTCAAATGAATAGTGGTACAATTTTCACGAACGGAAGTATTTTCATTTGCAATTTCAGCTTTAATGTGTGTCATTTTTTTCCAGATTATTAATGGCACTTTACCTTTGTCTGATAAAAGGAAATTAGACAACATCACTTCAGAAAACAGACAAACCTTTCAACTTCAGTGGAACAAATTTGCGGAAACACCAACTTATCAATGGTTAAATGGATGTAAGAAAGGCATAACTAAAACATTGACATACGTTTGAATGTAGTCTGTACTGTATACAGTGGCCTAATAAATTGGACCCTGAGTGCATTTAATGTGAATGTGATTGTTACTGGAACTGTTCTTTGGTCAAGACACATTTACATCTATTCCTAAAAAACTATATCACACTAAAAACTATTTACAGTTCATATTGATGGACATTTACTCAACATGTGTCTCTCAGAGCCAAACCTACACTCTAAAAACTCCTGGGTCAAAAATAACCCATAATTTTAACCCAACACAAATAACCCAGAAAATGGGTTAAAGAAATAACCCAGGAGTTTTTAGAGTGTATGATCTTTGTTGGTGTTTGGATCATTTCGGACAGTGTTGTCATACTGAAATAATGAAATAAGAAATGAGGCTCACATGCTCACGCACATATTAATATATTAAGAGTGGGATCGATTATAATGTACTGTTTCTCTTGAATTTGGTATTGTAATGATATCATGTATTTCAATTTACAAATTTCACTGACATCATAAACCTACATAAAAGTCACTAAGGCTCCAGCAGATCGACTTGAATAATGAATAGAAAACGGCATAGAAATGTACTATATTTTCTTTGAGGGATGTTGTTTATCAGCTGTTTTAAAAAAAAGTCCAACTCTTCAGTCGACCGCATGCGGCGCTGCGCAGACCGATCAGCCTATGACATTGACGTATCGCGAGACATTTGGATTTGTGTCTGCGCAGCGCCGCGTGAAGTCTCTCCTGGCGGGTTGTTTCTAGAAGCTACGGCCGGAAGTGGTGCGATCCTCGCCGTATAATTACAATTAATGACATTAGCCAACGCATACACATACACTTAAACTAACCTTACAATAATCACAAAATATCAATCAACTGTTTTCAGCGTGGCAAAAAATATGCGGTATTGAAGTGCGCATGCCCAGTGGAGGTAGCTGTATACCTTTTTATTGCCATGGGTAAATTCAAAGAAGTATACATTTACATTTCAATCACGAGAACAGTTACAATACATAAGAAAATCAATTACAAGTAAATAGGTTTGAAGAAAATAATAATAATAACAAAACGCAAAAAAAAGATTTTTAACAAGACAACATTAACATAAAAAATATGCAGTGAATCAATAATAATATTGCACAGTGACTTAACAAAATATATTAAAAAAGTCTAAAGTTTTACAGGCTTTGGCGTTGTTAAAGTATGAAAGCAATAAATGAAGGCTTTTGATGAGAAAATATGCATCGATGGATATGAAATTTAGCAAGTAACAGTAAAAGATTGACTATAAAAAATTCGTTCTTTTTCTATTATTTATTGCAAAGAAACCAAACACTATATCGGTAGCTGAATCCCTTCCGGTCAAAACCTTCCTGGCGTGTGACGTACAGCGCGACGTCCGCCCGGCGCACCAACGTCACAGTCACGTGATAACGTTTGAAATTAAACCTCGAATCGCGCGGCTGTGGCGGACAACGACATTCCTGTCACTCGGTATTTCATTCAAACGATATTAAAATACCGCAATATTAGATTGTTCTCACCGTCGTCTGTATGTTTCTATATACATGAATGTACTTTATATATATATATATGTTATGTTAGGCGTGTAATGCGCTCAAGTGCATCTATAGACTGACCAGCTCTTATCTATATGTGTCTTTATTACACGTGTTTATGTTTAATCTCAGATCATATCTCGCTAAAGTGAGATATCAGTCAATAACAGCAGCCAGAAGAAGATGGAGGAGCATCTGTCAGCTCCTCAGTGCAGGTCAGACATGAAGCCCAGAAGTGATGCTTATATGATGACAGCGGGCATGAAGGTGTTGTGTTTGTTCCACAGTCACAGAGGTCATGAGGATGAAGGTGTTGTGTTGTTCCACAGTCACAGAGGTCATGAGGATGAAGGTGTTCAGATCATGTACTGTAAAGATCTGGTGTACCAGGAGGATCAGGAGTTTTCTCTGGAGGAGCTCAGAGCTCAGCGCTACTACAGAGCTTTGAGTGGTATGTCTGACATCATCAATATTCATTAGTAGGGATAATAATGTTGAAAATAAACAGAAAATCCGCATTTAAAAAACAGATTGTGGCCAGAAATAAACAGTAGAATAACAGTTTCCCTGTAAAATCACATGTTTCTACTGTGTTTCTTGTAAATTTGTGGTATTTTTATGTAATTTGACGTTTTTTGACCATATTTGAAAAATACATCTGTGAAAAAAACATTTTACGTGGAAAATCTGTAAAATAAAGACATGTTTTTATTTACACGGAGAAGACGTGAACTTTACATGTGCAAAAACACATCACATGTCACACGTCATGTGGTATCGATAATCACATTTAGGCCGATATATTATAGCCGATATTTCCTCTGGTTAAACTTCTTCATCCGCTCACAGTTCTAATCCAGCACAGTTGTGTGTTTCTGTCGTGATCTTTCACTTACTGATATCAGCAAAACACTGTTGATGTAGATACAGTATTTATGAATGTGTGAATCACAGGAAGAAAAGAATATTGTGTGAATCAGACTGCTGTCTGAATGCTTTCTGTCTGGAGATCTGTTAGACTCGTGGATATTAAAAACACTTTTCTGGGTTTGCTCGGGAAGAACATCTATAGTTTGATTGTTGAATAAACATGATACCAGACAAGTTTGAAATAATGTTTAACTAGTGTAAAGTGGCCTTAATACATGATTTTTTCTTCAGTCAATATTTAGATACTGTGTATCTGCTATTGGCTTCTAATGGTAAAAAATGACCGTTATCGGCCAAAAATGTACATATCAGTGAAATCTCTATTCATAACACACTAAAGAACCCTGTGAACGTCGGCCTGATGCACTTGAGCATTACGCTGATATTTGACTTTTATTATTACCTTGTTTCCAGAAAAAGCTTCACACCTGAACAAACTGAAACAGGACCTACAGCTTCAGATCGAGCAGAAACAGAGACTTATACAGCAGAAAAACAGCAGCGCTACACAGCAGGTCACTCACCTCTACATTTACATTCCTACGTTTGACAGACACTGTGATTTACAGTCAAGTTGAGCTGTATATTTATATCCATACACAGATTTAAAATGTGCATTTCATTCTCATGTCTGCTCTTTAACACCATCGCGACACGACAACCTGTCTGTTCTTATTGGGTTTGTTGCGTCTAGCCGTGCCTCGTCCATTGGGTTCTAATGCGTTTCTTATGTGTTTTTTCATGTTGCATCGCGCCTCTGGCGTCAGTTTTCTTCTCTTATTGATACGAGTGTGAACATCCAGAGAAGCCTCTTAACATGTGTTATTAATTTTGGTGTGATTTTGATGTTTTAGATTTCTGATGGGACATGTCAATCAACCTCCACTGGGGTTCAATCTGCTCCGGTTCAAACACACAAAAAAACTGAATCAGACTGTAAGAGTGACGGGTCAGTAGTGTTACACGTGATTCCTCTTTTTATAAAACATTTCTACTTTTATTTCATCTTTTTGTTGTTTTCTTGTGTTATGCAGTGTAAGTTCAATGGGTTGTGAAAACATGACTGATGGTGAGTTTGCAGCTTTCTTGGTTGTTAAAGTATAACTAAAACACATAGTTTCTGTTAGTTTTCTTTTTAATTGCGTAGCTTTGTCATTCCTCCTGTAGTGAACTAAACACCGCTGTTTGTGAGGGTTTCATATCATTTCATGTGTGTGTGTGTCAGGTGGAAATGACTCCAAACTACAGAAGATGACGACATTCAAACCCTTCACAGTTTTTGATGAGAATCCTCAATTGAACAAGATGTACCAACACTTTCACTCTCTGTCTTTACATGTCTTGTGTTTTCTTGTAATATTGACCGTCATCATCTTGTTCTTTCTTTAAGTCCGTCTTCAACAAATCGCAGGTCATTAAAGTTGCCCACCCTGAATCTGAAAGCTCCCAGACCAAGAGCAGAGCTCTCCGCTGACAGAGTAAGATCCGTGTTTGATCGATCCCATTCTGTTTCTAAATGTTTTGCCGGTTCACTGCAGTTTGACCGTCTGGTCAAGAGTGGTAAAATGATTCTCTTAGTGTTTAAATGATTAAACGGTTTGGCCCCTGCCTATCTGTCAGATCTATGAATACAACATTGTCCCCTCTTGTCTCTTCGGTCATCCAACCAGAGGTTATTATGGTCCTGAAGTTGAAATGCAGGAGTGACCGTGCTTTCTCAGTTTTTGCACCTTCACTGTGGAATGCTCTGCCCCTCTGTATTAGATCTGCATCTGCAATATCCGTTTTTAAATTCATGTTGAAAACTGACCTTTTTGATCTGGCGTATTATCAATGGCTACTTTTATTGTATGTTTTCTTATTTGAACAGTTTTTATTGTGCAGCACATTGGTCAACCCGTGGTGTTTAATAGTGCTATATCAATCAAATTGACATTGGTGTTTGGCAGGAAGCATCATCCATCGCTCACTCTGAGGAGCCCATCATAAACGGACACTGGAACAAGACTCTGTGCCGCAGTCCAAACGACACGTGTGAGTTCGCTCGTGCGACCCAGCTGGCATCCACACCGTTCACAGGAGCGGAGAGACAGAAACTGACGGAGGATCTGAACACGGCTGCTCCTGAAGCCTCTCAGACACAGAACACTGAGACCAGGAAACTCAGGTACACCCCTACAAACTACAACACTTGCACTTGGTATCTCCATTAAACACTGCCATTAAGCATTTAAGAAACACACACGGCTGTGATGTCTGAACAGATCAAATAATGTGTGTGTGAGCAGACGGGTGATCAATTCACGTTTATAAGTCAATGGCACGTGCGTGTTTGTGTTAAAGGTACACGGTGTGTTTTTTCTGTTATAGCCCTATTCAGGAGATCAGTCATGATTGGGGAGGATCTTCATTGGTCGCTGTTACTCATGAGAGAATGAAACCCTCGGAGCACGCTGACATCATCCAAGAGGAAGAGGAGGAGCGGCCCGAAACCGGTGAGAAATGCAGCCATCAAACCACTGCGATATCATCCAGTGTTACACTTCAGCGCTTCATAGTGCTGCTGGGGTTATTGTGGGATGTTGTGGCAAATATACAGCAGTTTTATCACTAGTAGTAAAGTATGTGTTAGGATGCGCTTATATGACCACTAGATGTCGCCATCACAGTTAAACATGTATTCAGCACTCTTAAATACAAAATCATCAGACTAGACATATATACAGTAGATATAAATGTAATGGTTATGACAGTCATGCACAATTCTAGGTCACTAACCAAATGGAAGCAAATATAAACTCTACGTAAGGTCAGAATTCCTCATGAAATCAAGTGTTTTGTGGTATTTAGAGTATGTTAACCTTAAAGATGGCAATACATTTTTATATAAACAACATTATAATGCATTCATAACCTAAAGTCATTGGTTTTTATGTTGTCATTCTTCACTTAAGCATCACATCCAAGTCCAGACTGTGAGGAATTGTGAAAATTGCATTGCACTAGAAAATCTTTAAAGGTTTCTGATACTTGTGTCTTTATTGTTGTGTTTGTCTGTTCACCTCAGTTCAAACACCGGCCGTCTGCAGTGAGGTCGTGAGATCCAGACTGCTCCAACAAGTCGACATGACGTCCTTTTCCAATTTCCACCGTCAAACAGGAGCTCTGCCGGAGGCCAGCGGACATGATGACCTTCTCCTCGGTATCTTACTGTCACAAGAATATTTTTATGAACCTCAGTCTGTGTTTAAAGTCAGAGTTTACCCAAAAATGTAAATGATGTCATCATTCACTCACCCTCAGATTGATGTCTTTGTTCTGCTGAACACAAAGGAAGATATTTGTAAGATTGTTAGTAACCAAGCAGATCTCATTCCCTATTTACTGCCATAGTAGAGAAAATAAATACCATGGGAGTCAAATTGGGATGAGACTGACATTCTTACAAATATCTTCCTTTGCGTTCAGCACAACAACAACTTTTATACACATTTGAAACAATCTCAGGGTGAGTAAATGATGAGAGAACTTTCATTTTTGGGTGAACTGTCCCTTTAACTGCGAGTTTCTCACACTTCAGATGGAGAAATGTTGCTTTACTGCAGTAAACGTAAGGATTACGCGCTCTACTCATCCAGCTCTGGAACTGTTCTGATGAAGGTGAGACGCGTGAATATAAAGTTTCAATACTCCTACTCTCATTCATTCATCTTTTACATTTTATATTGATTTATGAAATAACACAAATATGTGGAAATGTCTTGAATTCTTGTGCGTTTCAAATATTTGTGTGCTGGTAATAAACATTGACACATGACATTAGTTTCAGTAAAGACACACTGTGTGAGATGTGTTGTGCACAGGTGGAGTCTTCTTCAGTGCCGTGGGATTTCTTCATCAGCTCAAAGATCAGATCTTCACTCTCCACACATCATGATGATGAAGATGATGATGATGATGATGTGCACGTCTCCTGCTATCTTTATGATAACGGATGCTTGACTCTCTGGAGAGTTCCTCATGGAGTCACCGTTGAGGTTATGCTCTCTCACTTTCCTCAGTCTGATCCTTTTTCAAAGATTGTTTCTCATTGTTTATTTACACACAGGATCTGTTAGCTGAGCCGGTTGTGCGTGCAGATCTTCCTCATCTGGTGATTCCATTGCTGGAGATGGTGAAACGACTTCATTCCTGTCAGATAGTTCATGGAGGTCTGAAGCCGGAAACACTGTACTATGACCACAGGTACACTGATACCGCTCTTTACACAACACCGTGGAGAAACACCCGTTTACCTTATGTTGAATTATAATGTATAGTGAATCAAATAATTTATACCATGGTCTGTTTAAATACTTGATTCTGATTGGCCGGAAGGTGTGCATTGAAGCCGTTTAACACATGTGTAGTTCCAGTCAGTTTGATTACATTTGACATTAACGGTGTGGTCAAAAATGACACTATAAACATCAATAATGGCTTTAACTGACCATGGTATAAACGCTTGATAAACCACAGCTTGCCATGCATTAAAACCCTATAACGCACGGCTGGCTGTGGTTTAACCCTTACATACTTTATTAATGTTATGCCCACATGAAAATGATAATGCATTAAATGTCTTTGTTTACCCCAGTAAATATTTAAAATACGACATAACACTATATGTGTATATTGATAATTGTCAAGATTTGTGTGGAACCAACCATACGGCAAGTTTTGTGAACGAGGGTGGTTGTGATTTAGGATCCAATAATTCTTTCATATTGTTTATTACATTTATGCATTAGGCAGACGCTTTTATCCAAAGCTTTATACTATACATTTGTTTCTAAGTATGTGCAATCCCCTGGGATCGGACCCACAACCTTGGCATGCTCTAACCACTGAGCTCCAGGAAAGCGTATCACACACCTGCAGTCTGTGTTGATGTTGATGTTATTTTCTGACCACAGTGACATGACGGCTCTGGATTTCTCTGCGTCAGTGGATCTTCAGATGCAGACTGATGTGAGAACAGCGGAGGTTTTATCTTCCTCACAGGATTATATCACACAAGGTCTCCTGACGCCCTCAGCATCACCGTATCAGGTACATTCACAATCTTTGGTGTTTTGAGGTGGTGTTGATTGATATCCATAATGAACACTACACAGAGCACGAGTGGTGTTGTGATGCAGTATTTCCGCTGTGCTGCAGGTGGATCTGATGGGTGTTGCAGAAATCACACACATGTTAGTGTTGAATCGACCGCTGAAGGCGTCTCGTGGAAACACAGGCTGGAGTTTGGATGAACATCACAGGTATCATCATCATTGTCATCTTTTATTGAAACACACACACACACACACAAGCGTTGATGGTGAACCTGTGGTTCTCTCCTCAGCGGTTCTGTAGATCCCGTCTGGAAGGATTTTTTCCAGATGATTCTGAATCCAGGAGAGCGGTCGACAGATCTCATCTTATCCAGTTTAATCAATATCCTGAAGGAGAGTTTATAAAGGCCATGTGGACATCTTTATTCTCTTTGTCTATTTTATATGTTGTTTATATTCATTAATAAACTATTTTCACAGCATTGACAACTGTGTACTTAGTTTCGTATACAAAAGAAAGATTCTGCAGTGTTTTCTTGAGATTGCTAGAGAGCGTCCAGGCTTGGAACAGTCATGAGAAGTCATCTTTAAAAACGACAGTCAGTTTCAGTGGGGTTTTTGTACGATTTGTACTTGTGAATGCAGGTTTATATTTGAAGTGTAATGACATATTTTATGTGACGTAACGATATCTGTTCAATTATTATGAAACTTTCTAATCCAGGAATAATGAACGGAGAAAGCTAAATAATGAAAATGAATTGGACAAAACCCTGAAATTGAGTCTCAGCAGGTGAAGGTGTTTATTTAAACCAGTTTACTGCATGTGGGCTGGTAGACAAGGAATTTGCTTTAGTCTACAGGTGCATTAGAGAAAAACATTAACAAATACTCTTAATTTCTCAAAAGTATTTGTTAAGCTACATGTGCGACTGGATGTCAAAATATCAAACAGAAACACTGAAGTGCTCATCCAGATGGAAACTGTGACAGACGGCGAGACGAACACTGTACATACAGTCATGTAGATGATTGACGTGTGATGGGAGGAGTCTGGAGCTCTTTTGTTAGTTAAATGATCTCTGGAGGATTGTGACATGACTTCTTTATTATGCGTTTCTATGGTTAACCAGGATCATACATCTCAAACACGGATCAGCTGCCGTCGGGTGAGTAACTTGTGTTTAGTCTTATGTTCACAGTAACATACATACATCATACTACACACTTCACACAGTAAAGTCGTCAGTGTTTAAAATGGTCAAATTAAAACTCATAGTGTATATATTATCCACACTCTCTTTTTAACACTGGCAATTTTGCTGTGCAGTATGTGTACTTCATGCATGAAAACCTGCAGGATCTGTGCTGCTTTAATTCAGAATGACATACTGCTGAACTGATGCTTTGGTGTTGTGTTGTCATCGTGTCAACATCATGTAAAGCAGCATGCGATATTTAAAGAGACGGTGCACCCAAAAATGTACCTGTGGACATGCTGTATGAACACAAAACCACCGAGACATTTCTCAAAATATCTTCTTTTGTGTTGCACTGAAGAAAGACTCACAAACACATGAGAGAGAAGAAATGATGAGAGGATTTTTCAGTTGATCATTTTAAAACAATAGCATGTTACATACAGTATTGCGCTGTAGTCAGTATCTCCGATATAAAACACTTGTTCTGCATTTTATGTCCCGTGACTGAAATAATGTATGATGATGATCGCTTTTTATCACTTGTGGTTCATTAACCGAAGTTCAAGCGCAGTTGATCCCTTAATCCCACCCAACACCTAAACCTAAATACGACCTCATCAGCAGTAATTCAGAGTTTATTGACATGAAAGTCGTAGTTAATAGTTGGTGGAACCCTTGATTCTGATTGGCCAGTCGTGACATTTGCAGGTTTGTTATTCCTAAATAACACCCTCTGAAAAATCATTTTGACAGTTTCTGCCATAACAACCGTCTGCCTGAACATTAATCCCTCACATAATAGTGAGCATTGGTCCCTATTCTAATCTTTCTATTCAAGTGTGTGCAGAACATTGACAAGTCAAGAGCTGTTTGATATTCTGTCCTATGAGCTTCATGTGCTGGTGTTGAATGGGTTCGTGTTCAGTAGTTCCACAGTGACTTGACTTTATGGAGTCAGAAGGGTAAAGCATGTTGAGAGCTTTAGCTGCGTGTCAGTACACATCTGAAGTCATGAAGGGTGTGTCACGAATTCTTCAATGAATCCAGAAATCTTCCTCACATCATTTGACTTTATACTTTTGAGAGTTCTCATGGGATTCATGTTGGACTGATATAATAAAGCCAACGCAGTCCTTACACACGACACATTCAAACACTCTTAACACCCCCTTGAAAATGAGATGTGACATCTCGAGGGGAAACCCTTTCAGAAATCTCAAACTCTTGCTTTAGACTTTTTTTGAAGTTCTTCACAAGACTTGCTGGTTTTGGCTATGAGTATCTGTAACTTATACAGGTATAAACAAGTTTCTATTGCTTCATTTTAGCTTCAGTCACAATGCTGAATCCTGAAAAAAGGCTTAATGTGGTGTTTGGTGGAGGAGCTCAGGTGTTCTGGGAAGTTTTGATGGGAAATGTGTTCAGATGTTGAGCAGATATGAACACAGAAACACTGAGATGTCTGTGATGTGTGAGATGAGCGCAGTCTGTCTAAGAAATATGACTTTCTTACTAAGTGTTTTTGTCTTATTTTCCAGTAAAAATTGTTCAAAATTCTTGAATCAAGATGCATTTTCTTGATGAGTCTAGTCTGCAACAAATATGAAATTTCAGTGTGCTTTAAACAAGCAAAAAATCTGCCAATGAGAAATATAATCTTGAAGTTAGTGACTTAGAAAAGGGAACTTTAATTCAAGATTATTTTTTTACCCCATTGGCAGATTCGTTTTTGCTCGTTTTGAGCGCAACTTCACTGAAATTTCATATTTGTTTTCTAAAATCAAGACTTGCATCTTCATTCAAGAATTCTTTGACATGTGTTGCGGAAAACCAGTGTCATTTTCTGCAGTGCTCATTTAACATCATCGCTCATGAAGAGATGGTTTGATACGTTTCTATTTCTTTCACTGGAAAGGTGGTTTTATCCTCCAGCTTGACTTCAGGTCGGGTCTAACGGCCTCCAGCTCACTCCACGGCTGTTGTGCTGTGACTCAGATGTGTTAAAGACGCTCCCACATCTCAGAGACATGCAGCGGCATGCGAGTGTGTGGAAGTATGTGGAAGACATCGGTGAGGTTCAGCGCCCTCTTCTCTCATCCTCAGGTGAGACATGTTCATTATCTCTTTCTCTCTCTATCTATCTCTCTCTTTCTTGGTGTTTGTGTGGAGGGGGATGATGGTGTTGACACACTGGTCTTTGTTGGAGTAATAAAGGAGAAGGTACGGAAGGGTTAGGAGAGGACGACAGCCTCTTGAAGAACATAAGCCAGACGACGTGAAGACGACGGGATGATCCTTGTCTTTCCGGTTCTCTCCGTCCACGTTTGCTCAAGCCTGTCAGAAACACTGTCTTGATGTTTGGGGTCGAGGTAGGGCAAGAAAGTTTGTTCCTCCTCTGTATGTGACGTTTTCTGAGAAATGTCTTCATGCAACGGAAGTCAATGGAGTTCTTTCAAACGTTCTTTACAAGATCTTCTCTTGTGTTCTGTGAGCCAATGAATGTGCTGCTCAGAAACACATGCTGTGATTTGACACCAGATAAACATCAAAGGACGCTTTGCTTTTAACAAACATTGGCGAAAAGAAAAGTCTTGTGTTTCTTTGTATCCTTCATCTGTTTTGGGCTCTAAGTATGTCTTTTAAATATGTCTTCAGAATTGATTCTACTGAATTTATTTTGATGTATTCATTTTGTTGGCGTGTGTGATGGTGGGATTGTTATGTCTGTCCCACCGTCAGGGTTCACAGGCTTGTGATTTTCACTTATTATCTTTTGTGTCAAATGAAAGTCACCAGTCAGAAGAAGAGCGATGTAGAAGAGAGAGAGAGAGAGAAGAATAGTTGTTAGTCAGCTCATTTTCTTTTGATTGAAATGCTTTAGAACACATAAAAACCTGAAGGCTATTGTTTTATTCAGACGGTGGAGTTTGTGTTTGCTATGATACTATTGGACATTTTTCTCTTTAGTTTTGTTTAACTGAAAGTGTGCGCTGGTATGACACACCGTCTCTTGTGTTCTTCTATAACATCATTCCAGTTATTGACACTTTTAGTTTCTTATAAACTCAGCTTTTCATGTGTAGGTACATTCATCTTTTGCAGGATCATTTACTGAATACCTTTCTACTTTCCTCATCACATTCTTGACATGTTTTAACATGAAGCGGTGTAACATAAAACATGATTTATCATGGACTCTTATGAGTGTACTAGAATGCTTTTAATTCATTTATTTTTATTAATAAGTATCCTGAGATTTCTTTACTATTTTGAACTATTCCACTGTTTTATTTGAGTAAGAAAACACTAGAGAGGACTAAATGTTATCATACTGTAATACACAAACATCTCAATCCTCTCATCACTTCTTCTCTCTCATGTGTTTGATAATCTCTCTGTGAGTCTTTCTTCAGTGGAACACGACAGAAGATATTTAGAGAAATGTCTCCGTGGTTTTGTGTTCAAGTCAATGGAGTTCAGTGTTGTTTGATGATCAACGTTCTTCACAATATCTTCTGTTGTGTTCTGAAGACTGCGAAAAATCACATACAAAACTTTATAAATCAAGATACATTTTCTTCACCAGAAAAGTGACTTTAGATATTTTTGGGGAATTCTGGAAATTTATGTTTTAAAAAATCTGCCAATTAAATTAAGGAAAGAGTCAAACTAAATTCAAGTTTATTTTCTCGCCCTATTGGCAGATTGTTTTGTTTGTTTTAAACACAAATTTCCTTCGTTCTTATTTTCTTTTATAAAATAAGCCTACATATCTTATGTCACTTTTCTAGTCAAGAAAACGTATCTTGATTTATGAAGTTTTAGATGTTAGAAAACAAGACAAAGATGTTCACAGTAAAGAAAGAGGAAGCTCATACAGGTTTGATTAAAGGATCAAGTCAAAGTTAATTTAAAAGATACCACGTGTTTAACAAAATGCTGTACATGCAAACCAGAATATATGATGGAAGTAATTTTTCTCTTTAAACAGTTGAAGTAAGGGTGTATGTACAGGTAATGATACACACGTGTTTGTATGATTTCTTCTGTGTAACTTCAGACGATTAAATCTCAAAACTGTCTAGAATTACAGGCTCATTTATTCAGGAATACGTTTTTTTCCCTGAAATGTTCTCCTCAGACTTTGTAAAACTTTAAGAAACATGATCTTCGAAACTGTTTTATGGTACTCCATTAAATATTATTTATAATATATCCTATTTTTTGTGTATGTCATCACATGAGTTTAGTTGAGTCGGTGATGATTTGTGATGTTTCATCACCGTAGATTAGAATATACATCAGCATGTGTGAACATAATGTCATGTGACACGGTTCCTCCTCACACCCCGTCATCAAACACTGAAGAAACATCATTCTCACTGATCTCTGTCTTCTGTTCTCATCAGAATTCATGAAGAGAGAAGATGAGTCTGTGAGCTGAACAGATCAGAGATCATCATCTCCACAGGTAAGACCACATGCAATTCCCTGAAAACATCAACCTTACCAGGAAAAAGTTTGTTTTTACCAAGGGTTTTTACTATAGTAACAGCACAGATATCAACATTTGGTGTTTCAAATACCCATGTGAGATCTCTCTTCAAATTATGAAGCATTTGTTTTATTTTCAGTGCATTATTGTTCATAGTCAGGTAAGAGTCATTTTCAGGATTATCACATCCATAACGCTTCATATTCCTCATAAATGGACACTTTAAAAAATAAAATAACTATTTGATATTCTACAAAGAGGCATTCCTTCTCCATCTATTGCTTCAGGGTTGTGCATTTTATGTCACAGTCTTCCAAAAACGCGTCCATTTTGTTGTCACATCCATAGGCATGTTTATTAAAAATAGAATATTTGTTCATAGACTGCCATTTTTTATGTTTAGACTCTATCAACAACGGTTTAGGGAAAAATAACAAGATGGTAGGAAATTCATTCTCTGAGAATTCTTATGTCACGTCCATAATTTTGGAATTGCCCGCATGACAAAATATGACTTCCATGCTTATTTCAACTTCACAATGTGCATTTGTAGAAAGTGTTTAGGTCTAATTTTGTCTTATTTTGTGAGCGATATCCGACCACAGAGGAATGTTATAAGCGGGGAAAACAGTAATGGCATAATGTCACTGAGGGCAGCTATAACTTCAAACTCATGTCATGTGATGTAAGTTTAGCATTATAAAATGCTCAGTTCTGGTCCTTGATTCTGATTGGCTGAGCCGAGTTCTAAACCGTTATAAAATACACAAATGTATAATGGTTGAGCGCATTACAAAGCCTAAATATCACTTAATTTACTGTATTTTATGAAACCTTGCCATGCATATGGAATAACAGTTTTATAAAAGCAATAAGCCGTGTGAAGCAGTGTGTTACAGAGTATTTATAACAGCTGAGAGGGTTTTAATGACTCGGCTGTTATAAAATACACTGTAACCCACTGCTTCACACGGCTTATTGCTTTTAAATACTAAAGGAGTTACACATTGAGTCCGAAATTTGCGTCCGAAATTTTCACTCCTTAAAAAATAAAGACGACCTCACATTGTGTCAATCACATTTACTCTCTGCCTCTTATATTTTATTCCGTCATAATTCTGAGAGGCGCTTCGACAATTCCGAGACACCGTTCAAACAAGCGCCGCATACGAAAATTTAGGAGCGTATGTTCAAATACCTTAACTATTGTGAATTTAGCATTAATGTGACAAGTAGTCCGTTTGCTGTGATGTTTATTTCACCTTCCTCAATTTACTGATGTCACATCACTCTTCACTACAAAATTAGACAACTTAACCACAAGTAGACTTCTGAGTTCACTCAATGTAAGCACACGAGACCATTGAACTTGTTTAAAAAAGAACTCAAGTTATTATTTACTTCAATTGTTACATTATTTTATAATACAAGACAAACCAAAAACAGTTTGTGTTAAACGGCAAATAAATGATTTTTCTGTTCAACAGCTCACATATTAATATTTTTTCATGTGTGTAAATGTTTATAAAAATTCTTTTTTACTTCTTATTGTTGAGATAGTGTTGATCTCAGTGTTTCATGTGTTTATGATGAGTCAATGTCTCAGTGTTTAATGTTCAGCTGAAGTTTACACAAGGAGAGAATGAAACTGTGTCAACAGCATCATCTGTGTTTGTATAGTTTTGTGTTATCATAGAGAAGCGTGTGTTATTATGGGCTGGAAGTGCAGCTGCAGTGTTGTAATGTCCTCAGAGTCTGCTACTTTGTTCATTGCAAACATTGACTTTCTTACTTAGTATTTTTGTCAGACAAAGAGAAAGGAGTTAAATGGTAAAACAACGATGTCGGACAATTTTGAACTTAGAGGAGAAGATGAGATGGATATTTTCACCCTGCCCTACCAACGTCAAGCGTGACCTATTGAATGTAGTTGCGTATTACGTGAAGCCGTGAGCGCGCTTTGCAGAGCAGAGCATTTGTGTGTATAAAGCACAAACATATTCATTAGATCAGACCCTTATTCATCCTCTGGTATCGTTTAAAGCCCTTTGCATCTGCACTTCAACAGTTTGGAGTCCATTGAAGTCCACTATATGGAGAATAATCTTGGAATGTTTTCATCAGAAACCTTCTTTTCTTTTTGACTAAAGAATCAAATACATAAACATCTTGGATGACAACAGGGGTGAGTAAATGATCATGAAGATGTGTGTTGAAAGTGAACAATTCCTTTAAGGGAACTTTTTTCTTGGTCATTCAATTCAAGATAATTTTTCTAACCCCATTGGCAGATTGTTTTGCTTGTTTTAAGAACACATTTCATATTTTTTGTCTAAGAACAAGACTTATTTTCTTAGGTCATTTTGTTAACCAAGAAAATGCGTTTTGATTCAAGAATTTTGAGCAATTTTTACAGGACAAAAATACTTAGTTAGAAAGTCATTTTTTGCAGTATTACACTCGGAAGCAAACTTTTAAAGTTCACTCTTATCAAATCAAAAGTGGACCAATTTAGTCCAATGTGGTGTTGAGTTTATTATGCATTCATACAGTATTAGTACACTTACTAGGCTACATGAGGTATATTTCAAAATATTCTTCAACTGTAAGTGAACTATGAGTAAACACGTGGTGTGCATTAGTAAAGTTTCTCTCCAGACGTGATTTATGACGCTCTCATTCTACTGTGTAACATAAAGACACCAGTGTCAGGTGTAAATCTCTTCAGGATTGTGGAGACGTGACCTGCTTTAGGAAAGGGGCGTGTCTTCAGCGTCACACCTGTCTCCACCCCGTTTTATCTCCACTGTCAGTGAGGAAGCACTCGGTCTTGTTTGTTTGTTTGTTGTTGACGGATGTGGTGTTCTTAATGGCCTTGTTGGAGAAGCTGAGCGTGTGGTCTGCTGATGGGAAGGTCTCTTGTGTTCCACAGCTTATCAGAATGTTTCAGAGGAAAAAGAAGAAGAGAAGGTTGGAGATTTCTGCACCGAAGAACTTCGAGCACAGGGTTCACACGTCCTTCGATCCGGTTCACGGCTGTTTTATTGGACTGCCGCCTCAATGGCAAAGTCTCATAGAAACCCTGAAGAGACCCAAACCTGTGGTGGACCCGTCCAACATCACACACGTACGACTCAAACCAAAGAAGGTACATGAAACATGTCTGTCTTCTGCTGTTTGTGTAAATGTGTAATCACACAGCTCACATTATTTGATTATTTCCTATAGTTTCTGTGAACAGGACACATTTCTCCCACATTTCATTTAAATCACTCCTGTGATAAGACGTCCTCCGGGAGGATCCGCTCAAGTGTCATTCAATGTTTCATATTCAAACATCAAGGGGCGGTTTCCCGGACGGGGATGAACTTTAACCAGGACTAGGCCTTAGTTTATGTCATTAAAAGAAAACATACCTTACAAAAAACATCTCGTTGTGTTCGATCAAGACACCTCAAACATTAAAGTTGTTCTGTCCGGGAATCCACCCCTTTATTCACATTTTGAACACTTGTATGATTCTTCTTGTGTAAAGAATATGTTTCCATGTAACATGATGCACTCCAGTATTTCAACATTTGCTGAATGTTTGAGGTAAAGCGAGGAGGATCAATTCCTTTCATATTTATGTGCCAAGCTAAACAAGTTTTACACATGTGACCTAAATATGATAAATGAAACGTGTTTTAGTGATTTTAAAACACTGAATGAAGTTTGTGCATGAACGTTGTTTTAAAAGCTGAACGGGTTTGTATATCGCTGAGAGATTTGGAAGAAATGCGTTTCATTCTTTTCTTTGGAATTTCACGTTGGTTTTAAACACAAAACTGATTGTGATGAATACATGTTTTTGTCTTTCAGAGCATCGTGCGCGGCAGCTTCATCGGACACGAGGATTATATTTCTGCGGCGATTGCGCAGTTGAGTCGACTGTCAGTGAGCAGCTCAAACTCTTTGAGACGCAGCGGTCCGTCTCTGCGCAAACGCGCGCAGTCTCTCGGCCGCCTGACAGAACAGACTGAAGGGGAAACATACGAGTATCAGGGACTGAATGAAGCCCGTCAGAGAAACGGACATCAGGTCACGGACTGGCCTACGAGATCCCGACGGGTCCACAGTAATAGTGGAAGTCCACGGGCCGGGTATAAGATGACCTTTGACCCCAGTGATGACCGACCGAGAGCCAAGTCGATTCACGAGTCGATGTTGATGGAAGAAACGGTGCTCATGCCCCGGGATATATTACTCCTGCCTAGAGCGGCTTGTGAACGCCCCGTGGTTTCAAGAACAGGCGGCAGAAACAGCGGAAGGCCCGCGTCGTGTCTCTACAGCACATACAGTGTGGATGAGGAACTGGACATCAAAGCGAGCGCAAGCATGGGTCAGACACCTGCCAGACCGCACTCCGCTTACAACTTCAAGGTGTTCAGCTCAAATGAATTATTTTGATAGTTTCTAATCAACAGTTTCTAATAAGACAAACATTTCTCATGATAATGAAACTCCTCAGTGGAACGTTTTATGTCACGTGATGTTACCACAAAGGCACGTGCCACTTGAATACGTTTAAATAATCGCCTACTTCCTTACTTTATAGTAGGCGAGAATGAGTACGAGTCATGAATAATATCCGTACAATATTCGTATAATAGAATAATAGTCTGAAACCTCAGTATGCACAAAACAGTAGGTGAGAAATACCCTGATGGTCGACTACTTCCGCCGAGATTCGTGAGGGTGGATGGGATGGACGCTTATCTATCCCATGATGCCACATTTAAAAAGTAAATCAAATAAATATAGCGGAAAACTTTAAGGCGGACGTCTGTTTTGCCAATAAACTAATTTCTGGTGATTAAATGATGTTTTTATCAACGCTCAGGTGTAGGTGATTGTCAATACATCACAGGTCAAAGAGCACACGGGTCACATGACCATAAAACATTCTTATTCAAATTCAGTACGTAGTGTCACAGTATGCATTTCAGACGCAGCAATAGTTTAAAACTATCTGTTTACTTAAAGTATACTTAAAAGTACACTTCTTTTAAACCTAATAATGGGACAATCATTCCCAGAAGGATTGAAATAGTACACTAATACTAGTACCTACTACACAAAGAACTTAAAATGTGCTTGAAGTTTGCTTGAACTATACTTAAAGTTAAAGTGCGTGCTTTTACAGTCTGACAGAGAATGTGTATTTGTAAGTGTGTTAGCAGTTACTTCTGTTTTATTGTCTGAAGAACAAATCAAATGTCATTTTGTGTTTTTGTTACTCTACAGGTAAATTCAGCCGGTGACGGCACCAGTAGTCCAAAACCAGATCATGGACCCCTTGCCCACCAGACGCCACGTCAATTATCTTATGACAACTCCAGAAATTCACTCATCAACATCTCAACCGCTTCAGCCTCAGACCCACCGACACAGGACAGTCCGTCCCAGCCCAGGCCCACACCCACAGGCTCCTCCGCTAGTCCATCGGGTACATCATCGCCCTGTCTCAGACCAGCCCAAACGCCCAGCGTCATCACAGAAACACCCAAAGTCACTCATGAACAGTTCAAAGGCGCTCTTCAGATGGTCGTGGACAAAGGTGACCCTCGGTTGTATCTGGAGAACTTTGTGAAGATCGGAGAAGGCTCGACGGGTGTGGTGTGCATCGCCCGTGAGAAGCACAGCGGGAGACAGGTGGCGGTGAAGATGATGGACCTGAGGAAACAGCAGAGGAGAGAGCTGCTCTTTAATGAAGTCAGTTCAGTCTCTTTACATTTACAGACTCGTGTGTTAACATCAGTAGTGTCACTTTAGATTTGTTGTGAGTCTGTGATAATGTTGTGAATGTGACAGGTGGTCATCATGAGAGATTACAGACATAAGAATGTGGTGGAGATGTATAAGAGCGCTCTGGTGGGTGAGGAGCTGTGGGTTATCATGGACTATCTGCAGGGCGGCGCTTTAACCAACATCGTTTCTCAAACCAGGTTAGACAAACCTTTCACCTTTACAACTGAAACATGTCCCGATGATATTTGAGCGCTGTCTCTCACTTCACTCCTGTACTTTGTGTTGTGTTGTGTTGTATTTAGACTGACAGAAGAGCAGGTGGCTACAGTATGTGAAGCTGTACTTCAGGCTCTGTGTTATCTTCACGCTCAGGGTGTCATTCACAGAGACATCAAGAGTGACTCTATATTACTGACACTGGACGGACGGGTGAGAACACACAACACAAACACACACATGTCATATAACTGATGCTCATGGTGTCAGAAAATCATTTCGTTGACAAAATATTCTTTTAAAAGGACATACGGGTCTGAAAGTGTTTTGAGTCTGCCATGATGACATTACTTTCATGATCATTTACTTTTCACAGTTTGTATTGTTGCAAAGCAGCTTTACAGGACAAATCCACCAGACAATTTTAAAACACAAGTAATATCTTTAAGATAATAGTCAGAGCACTAGATTGAAAGTGATATTCTCATTTATTTCAATTGATCAACATTGGACTCAAAACAAGACATTGATGGATGTTGATGTTCTCCTGTGATGATGTGTTATACAGGTGAAGCTGTCAGACTTTGGGTTCTGTGCTCAAATCAGTAAAGACATCCCCAAGAGAAAGTCATTGGTCGGAACACCATATTGGATGGCACCTGAAGTCGTCTCCAAGACGCCCTACGGCACCGAGGTGAATGAAGGAAATCATTCCTGAAGAAAATGTTTTAACTGACAGAAAAGAACCAGCTGGTCAGAATTCCCTCGAGGCTGTTTTATACCCTTTCTATTTCACATTCACTACTAAGCAGATCTTTTGTTAGAATTGTTTGAAGTGACAAATTAGACTTTTAGTGAAGTGGCGTAGCACTTGTTGTTTACTGCCTTTTAACTTTTTTGGACGGTCAAACACTTTGAAACAATTCAATGTTATTTATATAGCCCTCTTCACAATGTGCATTGTTCCAAAGCAGCTTTACAGGAGAAAAACACAGAAACGGTCAAACACAGCACGGTGTATGGTGTTTATGAAACAAGCAAGATCATTCTTATAAATAATATCTAAACTGAACAAAATGGTAAACGCAACACCATTTTTCATGAGCTAAACTCAAAGATCGAAGTGCCCGGACTCAGGTGGCCTCCCCCAAGCCCCCTTTTGTGTACATTAAAAAGTATTTGATATTTGATCTCCCAAACTCCAATGATGAATAAATGGAGAAAAAAAACTGTGTTTTCACATTTATCAGCTTCAAATGAAAGTTGATTTAAATCTCCTGTTTCGTCCTAAACTGTGTAAATTGAATTCAAAATCAAAAGCTCTTTAAAGTATATGTATCAAATTCACTTTGTTTAAAATAATCCCCACTTGGCTGCTCATTTTATTTAAAACAGTTTAAAGCATAATACTAAACATCTGTAAAGGTTTTAAAAAAGTGTTTTCTTTTATCTCATAGGTTAAACGTGTTTAATGAGAAATGTTCAGATGTTTTTATTCAGACGTCAGTATGTGTGTTTTTTTGAGGTGGATATTTGGTCTTTGGGCATCATGGTGGTGGAGATGGTGGATGGAGAACCTCCATACTTCAATGAGACACCCATAGCAGCCATGAAGAAACTGAGAGATGAGCCGGCTCCTACTGCAAAAAATATACAGAAGGTGCAACTATAACACACCATCAACAAATGAAATGAGTTATTTTATTTCCATTGACAGATATAATGTAACAGAAAACAAGAGAATACTTTTATTAAGATCATTTGATAAAGTCCAGGTATGTTTTGAAGTATACTTCTTGTAAATTATCATGTGAGCCGTACTGATCAAAATATTTATATTCTTTTCACAACGGCAGTCATGTGAAAATGATTGTTATATACAAATTTAATTTCTGCTCTACTTCATGACACTGACTTGTTAGTTGTTACTGTAATATACCAAAATGTTATAAAGCGTACACCAGGTAAAGATTTACTGGGAATAATCATTACTGTAGTACCCAGAAAAAGATTTACAACTGATTTATTTTGTGTAAATGTGATACATGTAAACACAACATGTGCGTGTTGCACAAATCTGATTGAATGTATGTTGTGTTTTACATCAATTGGCCGAGAATTTGCCAATTTAGTGGACATTACAAACGTCCCATGTGATAGATATGCACAGAATATTGATAACTCTTGATAACTCAATTGGTCATTTTGCACGTGATGGTTCACACGATGAAATAATGTTCAGACGTTTTGAAAACACGGACAGTCTCACTGAGAATCAGCGAATCACTTTTGATCAACAAGCTAAATGCTTCTAGTTATTGTGCATATCGTGAATCGTACATAAACGTTTGCCAAAACACAGAAACTCAAGTCTGATGTAAATAACTAACTGTTCAGAGACCCAAACTTCTTGTTTTGAAAGAAAAAGTCTCATTCGAGAAATGAGTCAAAGCCACTGAGAAAAGCTCAATGAACTGAAGATCTCATGATCTTTCTCCGCAGATCTCTCCTGTTCTAAGAGACTTTCTGGACTCGATGTTGACTCGTGATCCCCTGAAGAGATCGAGCGCTAGTGATCTGCTCCAGCATCCATTCTTACTTCAGAGCGGATCTCCTCGATGTTTGGTTCCACTGGTGGAACAGCACCGCAAGCGCATGTCTCGCTGCTGAGAAGAACATTCTCACCCTGATGTACTTCATCCTGACGGGAGTCTTTCATGAGCACTTTTCAGACGTTCAGATAGTTTCAAACCTCTATGACTTTGGCTTCACGGCGCTGAGGTGTTTGAGGGATTTATACTTGTGAGCTCAAAAAAATGGTTTGTACAATGTGTGAGGATTCATTTTGATTCACATCGACATCAAAAATAAAATGTTGCTATTGTTGTTATACAGTAACATTGTGCGTCATGATTAATGTATATATTGTGTTCCTGTGGCTCAGCGGAAAAGGTCGGGGTTCAATTCCCTATATAAGCCTGGACACTCTGTAAGTTGCTTTAGATAAAGCGTCTGCCAAATGTAAATGTATGTAAATATATGAAGCTAAAGTGACCATCTTCAAATACACTTAACTGTGGCGTAAGATGTAAATAAACATATTCTGCACATTTTATTAATTCAAGGATGATTTAAATGATTTATTAAGCACTAATGTCGCATTGTTTCAAAGTAGCTTTACATGGAAAAAACACAGATAACAGTAGAAAACAATACACTGAATGGAATTATAGAAAGCATTGTAAATGTACAGAACCCTACGCTAATCTATTATTATTACTATTGTACCATATGCAACATTTCAAATATTTCTTTGAATCATAAAATGACCTTGGCTCTCTTATAACCGCAGCGTTACAAAAATCACACAACTAGAGTTTACTCAGATTTGCTAAATAATTGTTTTAGACATATAGTCGTTCAGGAAAGACATTTTGAATGCGTTGACAAAGTTTTACAAATGTACATTAACAATTTGATCTTTACATAAATGTACACATATGAGGCGTGTGAAGTGAATGACCGAACGGTTAGGTGACAGTACGTCAGATTATCTGTTAACTGATAAAGTTGTTGTTTGCACTTAATGTTCAGTGCTGCTGCTTCTCAAGTGGACAAGACTTCACATTTAAATATAGAAGAAATATCTGAGAGACACTTTACAAAAAGATTGTATTTGTTAACGTTAGTAAATGCATGTACATGACCTGAGAATGGACAGGTTTTATCATTCATTAATCCTTGTTAATGTCAATTAACATAAGAATTATTATTCATGTTAGTTCAGTGTGCACTGACAAATGTTAGATTGTTTGATTTTTTTAAAAAGTATTAGTGAAATAAATGTACGTTATTAGAAACAATATGGTTGGATGTTGGTGAAGTATTGTTTATGGTTAACTAATGCATGAAGTCTTTAACAGACAGTGTGGACGAGTAAAGAGACGTCCAGATCAGATGCAATATTTGAGAATTTGAGTTTTGGTTATATATTTAGCTTAAATGAAGACTTGCTCATTTAGGGAATTATTGTGTTTGAAATGCTTCAGAAACATTCCTTCTGGATATTAAGACTCTTAAAAGAATTGGTTGAAAATAGATTTTTTGTGTTTCAACATACAGGTTTACAACCACATGAGAGAGAATAAACGATTGCCTTTTTATTATTAAATGGAATATTCCTTTAAGAATACGTGCTCAAATTAAACCTATTCTCTTCATTACAACAAAAGGAAAATTCTTTGTTCTGTAGTACATTTGTTATAGTTATTGAGTTACTTTATGTGAAATATTTTTGATTACGTCATTTGTTAGGAACACCGGACCGTAATAAAATATATATTGACCTTCATGCAATTACAATGTTTTTATTGAATGAGATCCAGTAAATGTCAGATAACACATTTATCTTCATGCTTGTGCTATTTGAAGAGTGTTGTTGAGTGGAGATGGTATAGGACGTCCTTCACCGAGACGTCTGCTGTGTCTATCAGAAAACCTTTGATAAGCGCACTGCTCTAAGATTAAACAGACATACAACCAACTCTTTTTAAAGACTTTCAGAATTACACATAGAAAAAGACGCACACCAAAACAAACACACACAAACTGAACGAAAAATGACTGTATCAAACAGTTAAAGATAGAACTCCCATATTTAATGTAATGTTTGGGTGTAATTCTGACAAATTAGGAAATGACGAACTTGACAACTGCATAATCAGTTGTGAAATAATAAAAATATCACAATTTTAAAAGGCTAAAAACTTTTAATGATGTGTAGTTTGTAAACAGTAAGAATAAAGCCTACCTGCAGTCAAATTGTACGCATCTGCAAAACAAAGAAGCAGTCCACATTAACAGGTTTTCAATTGTACAAAGAAAACAACTAATGTTACACACAATATATTGTTGCACAGAATAATGAAAATGAAATCCTTTCATGAAGGTTTATCAAATATTTCTGAAGGTTGGGCGGTACATGGAAGCATTCTGAGAGGTGATAGCTGTCCATATAAGGACATTAACAACTAAAGGTCTCATTACTGACCCACACCACTTGAAACTCTTGATAACAACACACGTTACGTTATTTGTTCTCCTTATGTTCGCTGCAACCTTATTTGGGTCTTGGCTGGTCTCTATAAAAACCAAGCACTGGTGCTCTGTGTCTACTAACGTTTCCTCAGCCGAGGTCTGTTCATCAATTCTCACATTACCTGTAAAACTCCAGCAGTCACGATGGGGGATGCTCTGATGGCAGAGTTCGGAAAGGCTGCTCCCTACCTGAGAAAGTCTGATAAAGAGCGCCTGGAAGCTCAGACGAGAGCCTTTGACATCAAAACTGAATGCTTCGTTGCTGATGAAAAAGTGGAGTATGTGAAGGGGACGATCGTAAGTAAGGATGGTGGGAAAGTCACGGCGAACACTGAAGACGGGAGAACAGTGACCGTCAAGGACTCGGACGTGCATCCCCAGAATCCGCCGAAATTCGATAAAATCGAAGACATGGCTATGCTCACTTTCCTCCACGAGCCGGCGGTGCTGTTCAACCTCAAAGAGCGTTACGCAGCCTGGATGATCTACACCTACTCTGGGCTGTTCTGTGTTACAGTCAACCCTTACAAGTGGTTACCAGTGTATGATTCAGAGGTTGTTGCTGCTTACAGAGGTAAGAAGAGAACAGAAGCTCCTCCTCATATCTTTTCTATCTCGGATAATGCTTATCAATACATGCTAACCGATCGAGAGAACCAGTCTGTGCTCATCACGGGAGAATCCGGTGCTGGAAAGACTGTCAACACCAAGAGGGTCATCCAATACTTTGCGAGCATTGCTGCTGCCGGAGGAGCTGGAAAAAAAGACTCTAGCAAGGGAACTCTGGAGGATCAAATCATTCAGGCTAACCCTGCACTCGAGGCCTTTGGCAACGCCAAAACACTGAGAAACGACAACTCGTCACGATTTGGTAAATTCATCCGAATTCATTTTGGGACAAGTGGGAAACTCTCCTCTGCAGATATCGAAACGTATTTGCTTGAGAAGTCTCGTGTGACCTTCCAGCTGAAGGCTGAGAGGAATTATCACATCTTCTACCAGATCTTGTCCAATGAAAAGCCTGAACTCCTAGACATGATGCTCATAACCAACAATCCATACGACTACTCGTACATCTCTCAAGGAGAAGTAACTGTGGCATCTATCAATGACAATGAGGAGCTGATTGCTACCGACAAGGCCTTTGATGTACTTGGCTTCACATCAGAAGAGAAGATGGGAGTCTACAAACTGACAGGTGCTATCATGCACTATGGCAACATGAAATTCAAACAGAAACAACGTGAAGAGCAGGCAGAGCCCGACGGTACAGAGGATGCAGATAAGGCGTCTTATCTAATGGGGCTGAACTCGGCTGATCTGTTGAAAGGCCTCTGCCATCCAAGGGTCAAGGTAGGAAACGAGTATGTCACCAAAGGACAGAGTGTGGACCAAGTGTATTACTCAGTTGGGGCAGTGGCAAAGTCAGTGTACGAGAAAATGTTCAACTGGATGGTGGTGAGAATCAATCATTCCCTTGCCACCAAGCAACCCCGCCAGCATTTCATCGGTGTGCTGGATATCGCCGGCTTTGAGATCTTCGATTTCAACACATTCGAACAACTCTGCATCAACTTTACAAACGAAAAGCTGCAACAGTTTTTCAACCACCACATGTTTGTGCTTGAGCAAGAGGAGTACAAAAAAGAGGGAATTGAGTGGGAGTTTATAGACTTTGGGATGGACCTTCAATCTTGCATTGATCTGATTGAGAAACCACTAGGTATCATGTCCATTCTGGAGGAAGAGTGCATGTTTCCAAAAGCTAGTGATCAGACTTTCAAGGCAAAGCTCTATGACAACCACCTGGGCAAGTCGAACATTTTCCAGAAGCCACGTGTTGTGAAAGGCAAGACAGAAGCACACTTTGCTTTATCTCACTACGCAGGCACTGTTGATTATAACATTGCAGGCTGGCTGGTGAAAAACAAAGACCCACTGAATGAAACGGTTGTCGGTCTCTATCAAAAATCCTCTTTGAAGTTGTTAAGTCATCTCTTCTCAAGTTATGCAGGAGCAGAAGGGGGCGAAAAGTCAGGTGGGAAAGGAGCCAAGAAAAAGGGCTCGTCTTTTCAAACAGTGTCAGCCCTGCACAGAGAAAACCTTAACAAATTAATGACCAATCTGAAAACCACACACCCACACTTCGTCCGCTGTTTGATTCCAAATGAGACCAAGACTCCTGGCATCATGGACAACTGCCTTGTCATGCATCAGCTTCGCTGCAATGGTGTACTAGAGGGTATCAGGATTTGCAGGAAAGGTTTTCCGAACAGGATACTCTATGGCGATTTCAAACAGAGGTACAGAATCCTGAATGCATCCGCCATCCCAGAAGGGCAGTTCATTGAGAACAAAAAGAGTGCCGAGAAGCTCTTAGGCTCACTAGACATTGACCACACGCAATACAAATTTGGACACACAAAAGTCTTCTTCAAAGCTGGTCTGCTCGGTACACTGGAGGAGATGCGAGATAATCAACTTGCTTGTATCCTCACAAGGATCCAAGCCTATGCCCGTGGCTTACTCATGAGGGTCGAGTACCAGAAACTGGTGGAGCGCAGAGATGCTCTAATGGTCATCCAGTGGAACCTTCGTTCCTTCCTTGGTGTAAAAAACTGGCCGTGGATGAAACTGTTCTTTAAAATTAAACCTCTGCTAAGGAGTGCCGAGTCTGAAAAAGAGATGGCAAACATGAAGGACGAATTTAACAAATTGAAAGAAGCGTTAGTCAAATCTGAGGCCAGGAGGAAAGAGTTGGAAGAAAAGATGGTCACGGCCCTTCAAGAAAAGAATGATTTACTGCTTCAGCTGCATTCAGAGCAAGACACCTTAACTGATGCTGAGGAGAGATGTGAACAGCTCATAAAAAGCAAGATCCAGCTGGAAGCTAAAGTCAAAGAGCTGACAGAACGCATAGAGGACGAGGAAGAGATCAACGCAGATCTCACAGCCAAAAAACGTAAGCTGGAGGATGAATGCTCTGAGCTCAAGAAAGATATAGATGACCTTGAGCTGACACTGGCCAAAGTTGAAAAAGAAAAACATGCCACTGAGAACAAAGTGAAAAATCTCACAGAGGAAATGGCTTCCCTCGATGAGAACATAATGAAACTCACCAAAGAGAAAAAAGCTCTTCAAGAGGCTCACCAGCAGACCCTGGATGACCTGCAGAGCGAGGAGGACAAAGTAAATACGCTGACCAAAGCTAAAGCTAAACTTGAACAACAGGTGGATGACCTTGAGGGCTCACTGGAACAAGAAAAAAAAGTTAGAATGGACCTAGAACGCAGCAAGAGAAAACTGGAGGGAGATATAAAACTGACTCAGGAAAATGTCATGGATTTAGAGAACGACAAACAGCAACTTGAGGAGAAACTCAAAAAGAAGGACTTTGAAACCAATCAGCTCAATGGAAAGATTGAAGATGAGCAAACGGCCTCAGTGCAGCTTCAGAAAAAACTGAAAGAAAATCAAGCCAGAATTGAAGAACTGGAGGAGGAACTGGATGCAGAGCGTGCGGCCCGTGCAAAGGTGGAAAAACAACGCTCTGATCTTTCTCGAGAACTGGAAGACATCAGCGAGAGACTAGAGGAGGCAGGTGGAGCCACATCTGCTCAAGTGGAGCTCCATAAAAAAAGAGAGGCTGAGTTTCATAAGTTACGCAGAGACCTTGAGGAATCAACCCTTCAGCATGAGGCCACAACTGCCACTCTTCGGAAGAAACACGCAGACAGTGTTGCTGAACTTGGAGAACAGATTGACAACCTGCAAAGGGTCAAACAAAAGTTAGAGAAAGAGAAAGTAGAATTCAAGTTGGAACTGGATGACCTTTCTTCAAACATGGAGAGTGTTGTGAAGGCAAAAGTCAATCTTGAAAAACTGTGTCGTTCACTGGAAGATCAGATGAATGAGCATCGGTCAAGATCTGAAGAAGCCCAGAGAGCTCTTCATGATCTGTCTACTCAGAAAGCCAAGTTACTGACTGAAAACGGCGAACTTGGACGTCAAATGGAGGAGAAGGAATGTCTTATTTCCCAGCTCACTAGAGGAAAGACTTCATACACCCAGCAACTCGAGGACCTGAAAAGACAACTTGAGGAAGAGGTTAAAGCAAAGAACTCGCTTGCTCATGCTGTACAGTCAGCACGGCACGATTGTGACTTACTGAGAGAACAGTTTGAGGAGGAACAAGAAGCAAAAGCTGAACTCCAACGAGCACTGTCCAAGGCCAATGCAGAAGTAGCAACTTGGAGGGCGAGATATGAAACTGATGGAATTCAGAGAACGGAGGAACTGGAGGAAGCCAAGAAGAAACTCGTTCAAAAACTGCAAGAAGCAGAGGAGGCGGTGGAAGCGGTGAACGCAAAGTGTTCTTCTCTTGAAAAAACTAAACATCGCCTGCAAAATGAGATCGAAGATCTGATGCTGGACCTTGAACGCTCCAATGCTGCATCTGCTGCTCTGGACAAAAAACAAAGATCCTTTGACAAAATCATTGCAGAGTGGAAACAAAAGTATGAAGAGGCACAATGTGAGCTTGAGGGAACACAAAAGGAATCACGCAGTTTAAGTACTGAACTCTTTAAACTCAAGAATTCCTATGAAGAAGCTCTAGATCATCTTGAAACCATTAAGAGAGAAAACAAGAATCTACAGGAGGAAATCTCAGACCTAACAGATCAGGTTAGTGAAGGACGAAAGACTGTTCATGAGTTAGAAAAACTGAGGAAACAGCTGGAACAAGAGAAAGCAGAGTTACAGTCTGCACTGGAGGAAGCTGATGCCTCTGTTGAACACGAAGAAGGAAAAATCCTACGAGCTCAGCTAGAGTTCAACCAGGTGAAGGCAGAAATGGAACGTAAGATGGCTGAGAAAGACGAGGAAATGGAACAAGCTAAGAGAAACTACCAACGTTTGGTTGAAAACTTGCAGGCCTCTCTCGAAGCAGAGACGAGAAGCCGAAACGAGGCTTTGAGAGTGAAAAAGAAGATGGAGGGAGACCTCAACGAAATGGAAATTCAGCTGAGCCAGGCCAACAGACAGGCAGCAGATGCCCAGAAACAGTTAAAGATTGTGCAGTCGTGTTTAAAAGATACTCAACTCCAGATGGATGACACGCTTCACGGTAATGAAGATCTTAAAGAAAACATCGCCCTGCTGGAGCGCAGAAACAACCTCATGCAAGCAGAGCTAGAAGAGCTGAGAGCTGTGGTGGAACAAACGGAGAGAGGTCGCAAACTAGCAGAGCAAGAACTTACGGAAGCAACGGAGAGGATGCAACTCCTGCACTCCCAGAATACAAGCCTCATCAATCAAAAAAAGAAACAAGACTCTGACCTGCTTCAGCTTCAGAATGAGTTGGAGGAGCTGGTCCAGGAGAACCGCAACGCAGAAGAGAAGGCAAAGAAAGCCATCACTGACGCTGCTATGATGGCCGAGGAGCTGAAGAAAGAACAAGACACTAGTGCTCACCTCGAGAGGATGAAGAAAAACATGGAACAGACCATCAAAGACCTACAACATCGTCTGGACGAGGCAGAGCAACTGGCGATGAAGGGTGGGAAGAAACAGCTTCAGAAGATGGAGGGCCGTATCCGTGAACTCGAGAACGAGTTAGAAGCGGAGCAGAAGCGCGGCTCAGAGTCCATCAAAGGTGTGCGCAAATACGAGCGCCGCATTAAAGAGCTCACTTATCAGACAGAGGAGGACCGCAAGAACATGGCAAGACTTCAGGACTTAGTGGACAAGCTGCAGTTGAAAGTAAAGGCCTACAAACGTTCTTCTGAAGAGGCAGAGGAGCAGGCTAACGCTAGCTTAGCTAAACTACGAAAACTGCAGCATGAGCTGGAAGAGGCTGAGGAGCGCGCCGACATCGCAGAATCTCAAGTCAATAAACTGCGAGCGAAGACTAGAGATGGTGTACCTGGAAAGAAATCTCAAGATGGGTAATGTCTCAACAGTTCAGCTTACAGACATTTGTTTGAAAGATTAAGATAACACATTTTTTTTAAACCCTAGCAGGAAATATCTATCAAACATTAAATACTAAAGAGACAATGCATGTTGACACAATCAGCTGATGAAACTGTGATCATGTAAAACTGAAGAATGAAAGTTCTTGCTCTGAATTTCACATCTGCTTCCATGTGGCAACAGAAATAAAGAAATTTAAACAGACGTCTCATTCTTGAATGCGATTTTTATTTCAACCAAATCTGACCTGATCTAACCAAGCTTGGACTAGCTTGGTAGTTTTATGGGTTTATTTAAATTAAGTGGTACATCTTTGTACAAATAAACTTCATGCACCATTTTTAAAATAAGACATTGTTCACAGCACACAGTTTCACTTAATCCACACCTGAAATACACTTAATGTGATGTTAATTTCAAAGAAGTTAATAAAAAAAACAAGGAAACAATTAATTTAGCCCATATTTATTTTCACATTTCATTCAAGCTAACCAAAAGCCATTTGTGAATCGGTTGAGGCCAACAACAAATGTGAGCAATACTGAACTGAGATTTTCTTACAAAAATAGGACAGTATTTATCAGACTCGATATTCTTCTGTCTCTTCAGCATTAGCAGTAACCACAAACATGAAAATGTCTACATCTATTATAAGTACTATCGCAACCGATTTAACTCCATAAAATACAGCGGATACAGCGGCATATTTACATTCCTCACAGATAGCAAACAAAGCGTCTAAACTTCTCATTAGAATACTTGATAATCTACATTAGAACACACAAAAAACAGCAGTACATTTTGCTTAAATGCCCTACGATTCTTTCTCAAGGTTAGGACTGTCAAACGATTAATCGCATCCCAGATAAAAGTTTGTGTTTACGTAATATATGTCTGTGTACATTATTTTTTTAAGAAAAAAGATCTTCACGTTTATATCAATAACTCGATTTATTGGTCAGTTTAAATAGATGTAAATATTTCTTAAATATACAGTATACGCGTGTATGTATTTGTGTTTATAAATACAAAATAAATACGCACTGTACACATACATATATTACATAAACACAAACTTTTATTCTGGATGCGATTGATCATTTGACAGTCCTTCTCAAGGTGCATTTCGTCGTGTACATTCAGCACTCTGACAACGAATATATGCCACTAACTTATTTACACATCTCAAGCCAGGATACATACAAACATAAAATATTCATTGATTTTCCAGCATGACTGACACATCACATGCATTAATTCATCAAAAGATGTAACGCAAGAAATACAGCAGCCCGTTTCAAGTCTAACAACACAACTGATACAGTTCCTGTGAAAATCCAACTTCACACCGTCACTCGCATCTCAATGTTTTAAAAACAAAACCCATATTGCTGTCATTTCTCTGGACGAACATTCACACAGAATTGAGTGCACTGCAGGACACAAACCTTTGGTTACCTTGTGTTTTTAAAACAGTATAGGGTGAGCTGCACAAATCCATAAAACTGATTTAAATTTAAAAAAAAACTTGAATGAGATTATTCTCACGGTCCGAGTAGACAACAATATCAGTTTGGAAGACAATGTCTATTGCACGAATTAAGAAATTTAACCGTTGGCCAAATGATCAAATAACATTTGAATGAAATTTGACGGAGCCTCTCAGATTCAAAGCTCAGAATATTAAAACCATCAGAATAACAAAGGCAGATCAGGACATCTTTTGGGCTAGAGGTCATGATTCTTTGATAGGAAAGAAAATGAGGCGGACAGGTTTAGTTTAATATGTTTGTATTTGTCTACACCTCATTGTCTTTAGTGTTGAACCAAACATGACATCATCACTCACCAGACTCCACCTCCTGTAAAGTAAGAATGAGAGTTTGGTTTAGAGATTACTTTGCATCTTTTTAGCGCAGCACGTGTCAGCAAAGCCAACAGACGAGTTTTTCTAGTTCTGCCGTGTAAAAACAAAAGGTGCCGTAGATGGCTGTCGATTTCATCAACAATCTTACTCTCACAAGTCGCATTCGTACGCTGTTTTTATAAGGCAGAAAAAGGAAACACTTTTCTCTTTTTTGTTGTTGTTGTTAAATATTATAGAATATAAAAAATATATATTTACAACCACAGCCGTTCTTCGAGATCAACTGAATGTACATGTTTACAGAAGGAAAAGTCGTGCAATTCCGTTTAGTTTCCGTCAATTCCGTCAGTCTTCAAACTAGTTCCCTCCGTCAGCCGTCACTCAAAGTTACTCACAGACTGGACGGATGCGCTTGCGGCTGTAACGCGGCGTGATGAGCGGGAGCCGTTTCGCAGTCTTTAGGACCCTCATCGGGTCGTACGTACATGAGGAAGAGGGTGACGGTGGCGAACGTGGCGGCGTTGACGGGAAACGCCCGGAGCAGAGTGGAGGTCAGTCCGCGCGTGAAAACCCTCCAACCTTCTCGCTCGATGCTCTTCCGCGTGCAGTCCATGATACCGCTGTACTGGTACTTCCCACCCACCCCGTCAGCTTGGAGGCGGGACTTGATCACGTCCACCGGGTATGTAGATAGCCACGAGGCAATTCCAGACATGCCACCGGCAAACAGCAGTTTGGGAATCATGTACGGGTCCTCTGGCTCCCACCCCAGTGAGCGCGTGAGCAGGTCGTACGTCAGGAAGTAAACGCCAAAGCCGGGCGTCTCTCGGATCAGGGTGGTGACCATGCCCCGGTTGACCCCGCGCAGACCCTCACGCTGGTAGATACGAGCCAGGCAGTCCAGTGAGTTCTTGTACAGCTTCCGAGAGGATGACTTCTTCTCGCCGGTGCCCTGCAACTGCATGCGGGTCTTGGCCAGTTCCATGGGGCAGCAGATGACGCATTGTATGGTGCCGGCCGCCGCCCCGGCCAGGAACTGATTCAAAGGCGTGTCCTCGTCCAACCAGCGCATGGTGTTGCCCTGCACACCAAAAACGATGGCGTTGATGAACGTCAAGCCCATCATGGGCGACCCGATGCCTTTGTAAAGACCAAAACCCTGTGGAGATGAGGACAGAAGTCACAGAATATTGTTAATCTCCACATCGTGCATTGAAAGTCACGGCTAGCTGTGGATTATACCTTACATATTGTTTTACCCACAACAGGATGTTTAGGAGAATCGCCCATCACATTTAACAGATTTCATTTGTGAAAATCAGAATTGTCAGTATGAACGTAGCCAATGAGAAGAGAGATGCTGAAGTCAGTACTCACAGACTCCTGTCGTACGATGGACTGGAAACAGTGATATGTGCCTCTGTAAAGCGGTTTATCTACACTCTGAACCTGAAGACGAACCTACAGGAAAAAAACAAACAGTTAAGTTTGTAAAATCAATTCAAACTATATTAAAATATACCATGATATGATATGCACATTGATGATATTTTGCTCTATAAGATAGATAAACTGTGAAATGTTCAAGTTTGTTGAATTTTGTGTTGCCTGTTTAATGGTTTAAAGGTGGACAACAAGATCATAACTGTCTGAGCTACTGAAAAAGAATAAAGTTGAGCTCGTGTCACTACTTCAGTCAGTTATTTCTGAATACTAGAAGAAGGATATGCTTTCCAGTAACTCTCAGCATGTCACAGGGTTCAGAATGAAAGTGATACGTAACAGCATCTCTTCATTAAACATCAACCCAAAATAGAAGTGAGAAATGTTAACTGGCCTCCAGTATTTCTGTTAGAAGACACGTTAACTCACCTTAACCGTATCAAACGGATGCCCAACGAGGACGCCGGCGGCACCTGAAAACAACAGAAATGTTCTGATGTTTATAGAGACACAAATACAATTATTTTACATTCTGGCTTGAATTGTGTAAGATAGGTCAGTCAAAGCTCATGGGTTTGAATTCTTCCAGAAGAATATGACAATTGATTTCATTCTGTTTGTTTAATTTTCATGTCATTGGATTGGTCTCTACAGCACGGCCCAGCACAGTGAGATGACCATGTAGGACTACAAATGCTCTCTATTGGTCAGAGCTTCTCGGTGCGTCACATGGGTTCATGTCAGGGGTTCTGTATTGCACAATGACCACATGACTTCACTACAAGCGTTCTGGCCTGTGGAAGGCGTCGGCCCACCAGGACCAATAAAAACACTGTCGACTGAGGTGAAAAGTCAGCGACACAATATATATAGATCCAGTAGTGACCAAAAGAGATGTCCAACTTCAAGTGACGTCTTCGCTCTTCATGCATTTTTTATATTTTAATCATTAAATAGACGGTCAAGTTAACCTTAGGGATAGTTCACCCAAAAAAGAAATGCATTTCTCTATTTTTCATCAGAACACAACAGAAGATACTTTGATGAACATTGATCATCAGACAACACTTAAGTCAGTTGAACACAAAACCACTGAGACATTTCTCAAAATATCTTCTTCTGTGTTCCACTCAAGAGTCATAGAAAGGCGACACGAGAGAGAATAAGAGCTGACTGAATTTGGGTTATTTACATTTAGTCGTTTAACAGATGCTTTTATCCAAAGCAACTTACACAGAGTTCAGGGAGCAATAAAGCGATGTGTCATACAACAGGAGCAATAACACAATAGGTGCTACCATTAGTTTCAACAAAAACTAGAACAATACCTGCTGAAAGAATAGCTTATCTATTTAAAACTTCAGCCGAGCCCATTAATGCACCTGTGGGAAGAGCAATATTTCTAAAGGATCTTGTCTTCACGCAGCTCAAACGAAACACAAGCCGGCGGACAGACGCAGCCGAAGGTGATTGGCTCTCACAGGGGTGTGTGGATCCCTCTGTTTTCTACAGGACGGGGGGCAGACAGATGGAAGGAGGGGGATATTCCTGGCTCTTCCTGGAACTGCATTTCACAGCAGCGTGTGCATGGCTGCTATTTGTGAGAAGAGAAGAGCTTGTTCCCTCAAGGCATTTTGTCAATTACAGATGACTGAAACATTAAAGGTGAAGCGTGTGATTTTATTCTACACATCTGCATTCATCAGTTTGTCACACACACAGGAAAACTCAGTTTCAGAGTGTCATCGTTCAAAACAGAACATAAGGGATAATCCACAGCTAGCTGTGTGTTCAAGGATTTGAATGCACTTCATGTAGGAATCCACGTCGGGTGGCTCTTGGCCTCAAAGCATTAAAGCCCTTAAAAGCACGGCTAGCTGTGGATTATACCGCTTATGCCACGCTCATTTGACGACAAATTCAACGTTTATTGATGTTTACAGTGTCTTTTTATATCAAACAGGTGAAAATAACAGTTAATTGTATTCAAACAAAATTTGAGTAAAAGCGCTTTGTTTCTCATGCCACAGAATGTTTACATAGTAACATGTTCAGTGTTTCTTCATGACTGAATCACTCACAATGTTGTAACATTCTTTCACAACTTCAAAAGCAACCCGCCGGTGTTTATCATGTTTAACAACACACACATCTGTGACAGTAAGACTTCATATTCATGAGACGTATACGCCCGGTTGAGTCATTTTCACTCAACAAACCGTGTGAACTAAGCCATTTGTTAATATGTAAATTGTAAAATGTTTAAAAGCATTTCGTCAAGGTTTGTAGTTCAATCGGTTGGATTTGTGGTTCTTATTTTATATCATTATTCTGCTTCTCGTCGTGTGGTTCTTGGCCTCCACGTCGTGCATTAAAACCTTTTACTGCACGGCTAGCTGTGGATAATCCCTCTTACAACATCATAATTTGCCAAATTAAAGCTGTTATTCATGTTTACAGTGTAGTTTTCTATCAAACAGGTGAAAAAAGGTTGATGTGTTTATTTCAAATGTATTCAAACTGACTGTAGCCACCCGTACGTTAAAGGGTTTTAATGCACAGCCACCAGCCAATCAGAATCGGGTATTCAAACACACCATGGTTTGATCCAAAAGAAATCCGTCTGAAATGTGTGTTTTTGACAAAACAGCTTTGTTTCTCATGCCACAGAATGTTTACATAGTAACATGTTCAGTGTTTCTTCATGACTGAATCACTCACAATGTTGTAACATTCTTTCACAACTTCAAAAGCAACCCGCTGGTGTATATCATTCTGACCTGTTTATCATGTTTAAAAACACACACCGGTGACATTAAGAGTGTGACCTCACAAAAACATTCATCAATTATTTTATTATATCACATTAATATATTATCATCTTTAGCACATAAAAGAGTAGATGTGGATTTCTTATTTAAAACAGATTTACTCAATAAACAGATGAACTGTCAGCACTAGGGATGCACAATGAATAATTGGCCATTTAGGTATCGATAATAAAATTTAGGCCGATATATTATAGCCGATATTTCGTCTGGTTAAACTTCTTCATCCGCTCACAGTTCTAATCCAGCACAGTTGTGTGTTTCTGTCGTGATCTTTCACTTACTGATATCAGCAAAACATTGTTGACGTAGATACAGTATTTATGAATGTGTGAATCACAGGAAGAAAAGAATATTGTGTGAATCAGACTGCTGTCTGAATGCTTTCTGTCTGGAGATCTGTTAGACTCGTGGATATTAAAAACACTTTTCTGGGTTTGCTCGGGAAGAACATCTATAGTTTGATTGTTGAATAAACATGATACCAGACAAGTTTGAAGGTGAAATAATGTTTAACCCGTTAACTGTCACCGTTCCACAGGCGGAACGCTTAGGTTCACATACAAATTTCACATTGATATTCCATCATAATCATGACAAACTATATATCTTTGGAAAGGTCTAAGCCTTTAGAATACACATCTGACCAGTATTTGACAATAAAAATTACGTAGCTGCAGTAATTGATTCATTGATGACAGGAATGTGCCTAAAAATTATTATATGCTGCTTAATGTCACTGTTCCACCAGTGGAACACTTGAGGTTTATTTCAATATATTGCAATAAAATTCCATCCTAATCATGACAAACTATATATTTTTGGAAAGCTCTAAGCCTCTAGAATACAAATCTGACAAGTATTTGACTATATATATTATATAGCTGCAGTAATTGATTCATTTATCACTAGAGTGTGCATAAAGTGCCTGTTCCACCAGTGGAACAGTGATAATTATTTCAATATATTTCAATAAAATTCCATCCTAATCATGACAAACTATATATTTTTGGAAAGCTCTAAGCCTCCAGAATACAAATATTACCAGTGTTTGTCAATATAAATTATGTAGCTGCAGTAATTGATTCATTTACAACAGGAGTATGCATACAAAATATATGGTACTTATTATCAATGTACCACCAGTTGAACACTGATGCTTATTTCAATATTTTGCAATAAAATTCCATCCTAATCATGATCTTTGGAAAGGTCTAAGCATCTATAATACAGACCAGAAATATATTTTATGTCATTACTTGTCTTGTCATTCCCAACTCTAAATTTCCTAAAATGGGAAGACAAGACTGTCTCTGTCACCAAACAGCAACATCCACGGTTACCAAGACTCTCTTTACTTTAGCATATGACATTCAGCCAATGATCCTTTGGCTGACAAAAACATCATCAAATCAAATCACTTGTATAACAAAACGATCACACCGGTTTGAAGTCCCACTGATTGTTTGTAAACGTGGGCAGCTGAAAGCCCTGATGCAGACTGCACACTCATTCTGCTCTTCACACAAGATGGCTTCAAGACCTAAAAAGCGTTACACTGTTTTGGAAGTTATTGAGGAATTGTACAGGTCGAGCGATGAAGAACAAGTTCAGTCCAGTGATGATGAGGCAGATATGCTTGTACCAGATGAGGAGACTGATTCAGCTCCAGAATGGTGAGTGTCTTGGGCTCTAAAACTCTGTACTTATTTTAGTGGGCTATCAGTAAATGTGAAATACACTATGAAATCATATTATTATGTGAATTTATCAAACGCAATGTATACTAGATCTGTGTATATTGAAAACATGTATTACATGTCCTATTTAGCTACTATATTCAGTTTGTACTGTATTTTTGCAGTGGGACTGAAGATGGAGATTTGGGTGAGGCCTCTGCTGAACCTTCATCTTCCTCAGCATCGACATCAGGCCTTTTCAGCAGTTTAGGAAATGATGGAAGAGACATGAGGAAAGCACATATGACAGAGAAGAGACAAAGCAGCAGAACAAGAGAAAACCGATTGAAAGAAAGAGGCAGTGGAGGAACGAGCAGTATAGGCAGAGGCAGAGGCAGAGGCAGAGGAAGAGGAAGGCAGATTCCACCTGTGGCCTTGAATACTGCTGAAGAAAGATGGAAAACTGCTGATGAAGCTGACATTCCACCAGCTGAAACCATTTTCAGACCAGCTCGAAATCCTGGACCTCAACTCATCATGACTGAAGTCTACAGTCCTCTGCAACTGTTCCAGCTGTTCTTTTCATCCGATGTATGCCACACCATCATTCGGAACTCAAATGCTTATGCAGCCGAGCATCAGGATACCATAAGAAAACCCTGGCAGAACATGTCCCTGAAAGACCTATATGCATATCTGGGTCTGGTAATATATATGGGTCTGGTAAAGTTGCCAGCAATGTCTGACTACTGGAATGGGTCAAGGCTTTACAGTATTGTCTTTCCTCCAACTGTAATGTCGAGCAGGAAGTTTCATGCCATATCTGCAGCACTTCATCTAAGTGACCCTAAGGTGGATGCTGAAAATATGAGGAAGAAAGGGACCCCTCATTATGATCGGCTTGGGAAATTGAAGCCAGTGTATCAGAAGATACAGGATGCCTGCAAGACCTTCCACCATCCACATCAAAACATCGCCATAGACGAAAGGATGGTGGCATCCAAGGCAAGAATCGGTATAAAGCAATACCACAAAGAAAAACCGACAAAGTGGGGCTACAAACTTTTTGTTTTAGCCGACTCCCTCCATGCCTATACATGGAATTTTTTCATTTATGAAGGCAAGTCCCCTGCACCAAGTGAAGAAAGCAGGGGACTAAGTTATGAATCTGTGATGGCACTGATTGATGAGAGAATGCTGGGAAGCGGATACAGGCTGTTTGTAGATAATTTCTACACCAGTCCGTCACTGTTCCGGGACCTACTCCAGAAGGGTATTTGGGCCTGTGGGACCATTCGGGGCAACCGGGTGGGCTTCCCGAAAGCGACCATCAACAGGCTTCCCCGGAATGCCCCCCGTGGGAGTATGTGCTGGCTTCGGGACAACAATTTGCTTTTTGTGGAATGGAAGGACACCAGAGAGGTTCTCATGTGCTCTTCCTTCCACTCGGCAAATGGAGATCGTACCGTCCAAAGAAGAGTAAAATCAAGAGACGGAGAATGGACAGAAGTGACAGTTCCCATCCCTTCTGTAGTGTCCGACTACAACAAGTAAGTTGAATTCACGGAGTGGTTTTGTGTGTAAAAAAATTGCAGATGTGTTCATCGTGTATTTATGTTGTCTTATGATTTTCCACCCAGGAACATGGGAGGAGTGGATGTATCTGATGCCCTCATCAGCTACTACAATGTCCTTCGTAAGACCAGAAAATGGTATAGGTCTCTATTATACCACTTCGTGGATATCGGAGTGGTGAATGCGTTCATCCTTCATCGTCAGATGGCTGAAATACGGAACCAGAGGCCAAAAACCCAAAAGGAATTCCGTGAAGCGTTGGTCCTGGAACTTGTGGACTGGATGCCTCACAACGACACCTGCTCCAGTTCTGCTCCTCCTCCAGATCCACACAAGAGGCCTACAGCAGGACACCACAGGCCAAAGCACATCGCACAGTCAAGGAGAAGATGCAGAGTGTGCCATCAGAAAACCACTGTTTTCTGCCAAGACTGTGACCTGTTTTTATGTTTTCAGGCTACACGGGATTGCTTCAACCCCTATCATGATGATAATTTGTTGTAAATATTTTTATATAGATTCATGATACTTGTGAAGTGTTATAAATATGTAAATAGTTTCATGCATGAGAAAGTAAAAAAAGTGAAAAAAGCTTCTCAGCATGTGTTGTGTTGTCTATGAAGTATTGATGCATTCATGTCCCCCAAGTGGACACTTACGGTACATCAGTTTAAAGTGTTACAGAGATTACAGATTTTATCAAAACAAACTCAAATTCAGTACACAACTTTGTTACACTTGTGGCTTGGAATTTCAAGAATTTTTTTGCCGAAACAAATATTTATTTACATAAATATATATGTATAAATACCTATATATAAATATTAATTTTCATTACCATCATATTTAACTTACAATAACTTATAATATAAAAAAATTATTTAAATGATTCCACTTTAGCAATATTCTACTAAATGTCTTCTTTCAAACAAGACCAACCTTAGGTCTGTACTCCAAAGCATTCATGATTTATAACCATTTTAGCTTGGATAGTGCATTTTCAAGTAAATGCTCAAAAAGGGCTGTGACGCTGAACAGGTTAACTAGTGTAAAGTGGCCTTAACACATGATTTTCACTTGTTTTCTGCAGTCAATGTTTTCATATAAAAGCAGTCGTCCACTTTTAACCTTTTGTTTCATTCTCAGGAAATGTTATATTAATATCTAGATACTGTATATCGCCCAATATATCTGTTATCGGCTTCCAGTGTTAAAGAATCATCGGCCAACATGTACACATCGCACAAGACAATACAAATCATTCCTGAACAAAATACATCATTGATAATCAACACACGAGCAATTTTAATGTGAATGTACTTAATAAAAGTCATGATCGTATTAAACACATATTTGATCGAGACCTACTGAGAAACAGCAGCAAACTGAGGGAACCTGACGGGTTTATTGGCTATAATGGGAACTGGATGATCTTAATGACAGTTATAACGGTGTCTGTGGATGTTCTATTGCAGGCCTGTGGAAACATCAAGTAGTTTGTACTGGTTTCAATGGTCAGAAGCTGATGGTTGGTTCACGCTGGTGTTTGTAATGGAAACAGGGTTCAGATCTAAATATGAACATGGGTTAACCCCTCTTAACGAGCTTAACTCAGTGCTAATCTACCGCTTCACCCAGCAGACATGACCGTACAGTGAGAGTTCAGCAGCCGCGTAACTCACCTCCGATGCAGCCCGCGAGGAAGTCCATCACTCAATCAAACTCAAAGAAGCTTCACCTCAGTGAACTCGGCTTTACTCGGTTTGACTCGGCTAGCTCTCCGGGCCTGTCCTGCGATCAAATGCCTGTAAGTTGCAGCAGTTCTGCAGTTATTATGATGCATTCACACTCGTGCAGTGAAACGCGACGCCGACTGTAGAGTCACTTATTCGGGACGTCACGGGAAATGTCACCCGCAGTGTCTGTTGGTGTACCGGAGCCTGGCGCGCGGGTGGCGGGAGGGGGTGTGTGCGCGCGCGCCCAATCGCGACTCGCAGATTTTAAGAGGCTTTCTGTCCCACACGCACGTCGCGCGGCTCTTCCGGGTCCGGTTTACTATGGCGAAGGCTCGGGAACAGCTCTTCTATTGGACGGTTATAGAGGCACGTCATCAACAATCTAATTAATATGTAAGCCACGCCTCCCACGCTTGAGCGTCGTAGGGTCATGACGTGTAACGTAGTTCATGTTCATGAGACGTGCCTTCGCTTTAGTAGTATGCTGAGTCATCTTCACTAAACGAACCGTCTGAAATAAGCGATTCGTTTATAGGTAAAATGAGGACAAACGTTTAAAAGCATTTCGTCAAGGTTTGTAGTTCAATAGGATGGATTTGTGGTTCTTATGTCACATGATTATTCCCGCCTGCAGCCTCGCGCCACGTGTCTTTTCCTTTGCTTTTAAAAGCTTGCGAGTCAGTTCAACTGTATCATTTAACATATGAACCGGCCCAGTTGGCATCGTAATGCCGCTGTCCCGTTGCATCAGCGTGTATGGCGCGCTGCAGGGCTGGAACGCGCGGGCACATCGTTTTGAACATCAAATGCATTGAAGATGCGCAAAACAACGCAGATCACTAAAACTTTAATCAAAATAAGACTCATTAAATGCTTTCATATTTGACCCACGAGCGCGAGAGTTGTTGTAATACAACGTGAGTTCACTGCTGCTTTAAATAGGCTTGTTTGAGATGAGCAAAATCTGCGCAGAACCGATCACCGCGAGCTGCATGCCGGTTAGAAAAGTGTCCGAGTTACGTCCGCCTTCCTCTGATGTCATGCTGACGTGTGCCAAGAAACTCTCGCGATGGCTGTGTCGGATTGAGCAGTCGAGCGCAGTTGCTCTCCTCCGACTGCGCTATTCAAAAGCATGATGGGAAACGACTGAGTGACGACACAGCTTCAAGCTCATTGGCTGAGAATATCGACTGATGCATTTTCTCTTCATTCTAAGAATTAAATTACGCATCTGTTAATTTATATTTACATGCAAACTAAACAAAAACAAAACACGCCTAGTGAAGTTAAGAATTAGGACATGCGTTTATTTTATATTTCTCTTCATTAGAATTCTTCCTTGTTGTAATTTTCACTTTATTCTATTGTATGTTTGTGTGAATTAATAAATCAATACATATCTAAATGGACTGTTTAGTCATTACGCCTCATCTTTGTGTGGTTTCATCTGAGAAGTGTCTGGGTCTTAAAACAAGGGAAGAAATTCTGAAGAATGTTTGCTACAATACAGCTTTGACTTGCATGGTATGGAAAAATACTATGGACGTGAAATGGTGGCAGAAACCTGCGTGTTATTAAATATGACAAACATTTGTTATGAACTCTGTTTATTTGTACATTATCTGACAGTACATTCAGTGATTATTATTGTAAGCATCTTCATGTTAAAACAGTGGTATTTCGATTACATCCACTTCGTCTGCGATAAAAAACGCGACCGCGATCTCCTCCATTGTTCAGGTTTACAAGCGACAAAACAGCGAGATTCACAAAGTGTCCGACTTCAAAGGTCTTTTCTGACTCCTCCCCCCATATACTGCAGCCGCCTCCTCTCACATACATTACAGGCGCATCTCACACAAGCCTCTTATATAAATGTAGAAGTGCAGCTGTCAGCGATCGCACGCGAGAATGAGGGACTGCTTACAAAATGACATGCAACTGCTCCTGTGCAGTCACGGACACTCGAGCGTGTCAAGGTTGCAGCCACTTCTGTGCAGACCGTTGGGCGCGTGTCAGAAAAGTATCGCGAGAACCGTTTGCAAACTTAGCTTTTGAGTCGCTCTCGCGATACGTCGACGTCATACGCCGATCGAAATGCGCAGCGCTTCTGTGACTGTATGCAGTCAAACGCGACGCAGGGGTTAGAATGCATTCAGCGGACTTCCTCGCGGGATCTATTGGAGGTAGCTGCACCAGATCAACACTATTTATCGCCACACTATTAAATAAAGACAGCGATTAATCTCTAAATCAACGCGGCATTGAAGGTTACAGCGATGTGGGCGTTTTCTTAACGGTAGACCGCGTTACTCCTGGAAATATTTCGTATTTCATAACTCACACAAGATGATGTAATGTGGGTAGCGATCTTTTAAACGGACACTTAGCTTTACATAAATATATCATTTATTTGAATGTGTTCGTTGTTGTTATCAGTGTTATTATTATATAAATATTTCCACAGCCTTTATTAATGTTTCGAAAGTAATAAAGTGAATGTCAAGTGTGTTGCAGGACAATGAAAGGAGTGTGTACTTGTTATCTAGTGTGCACTGTATAGGGCTCTCGGTGATGTTGTTGTGTTACAGGAGCTTGTGGAGTGGCTGTCGGGTTTCCTCTGGATACTGTCAAAGTAAATCTACTTTCATCATTTCAGATGTTAACTTTAGGATTTTAAGATTTAAAACTGTCATAATTCTGCACACAATAAATAAATATAACTGCGAGTATATGAAGAGTTTGGTTCCAAAATGAGATAACTCAGTTTTTTACATTTATCAAAAATCAAGTCAAGTCAGCTTTATTTACAGTATATAGCGCTTTTTTAAAATGTCATTGTCGCAAAGCAGCTGTACGAGAAAACATTGACTGTAAGCCAAACATAAAGTTACACAAGTCAAAACTAAAACTATAAATTCCCATATGCAGTGTAAATTAAATAAAACTATTCAATTCTAGCAAAATCATGTTTTTTTATTGTACGTTCCAATTAATATCAATCAAACTGCTGTTGTTTTGTTTTGATTTAAGCCGTAATAACTCCAACTCGACAAAACACTTAAAAACATGTTTTTTGAAAAAGAAATGAGTCTCATGTTTACGTGACGCTTGCACAGGTCCGAATCCAAACTCAGAAACACTTCACTGGAATCTGGCAGTGTTTCACAACCACTATTAAAAATGAAGGGGTAAGAACTTGATATTTGTTTTATCAGCATCTCTTTTGTGAATCTGTATGGTTGGTGATTTGGTTACACGTTTCCTAGACTCAGTATGTTCAGATCATGACGCGTGTTTCATTGAGTTTGTGTTGTTGCTGTGCTTCAGGTTCATGGCTTTTATAAAGGAATGGCTTTACCTGTCACCACCATATCCATGACGTCGTCTCTGGTGTTCGGCACCTATCGGAACTGTCTGCAGTGTTTCAGTCACATTCACGCCTCTGATGGCCGTAACACCAAACTGGATATTTTCCTGTCAGGTTTGGCCGGTGGGGTGACGCAGGTCAGCGGCGCTCTTTACACATCTATCAACCCAAAGACATTCATTGTGAAAGACTGAAAGAACGTTTACACGTCTGGTTTTTAATGGTTTTCAGCTTCACACAAAAGTGTTCAAGAGCAAAATGACACATAAAGGTTTTCTTTCAGATTTCTGTAATGTCTCCTGGTGACATTGTAAAAGTTCGTCTTCAGTGTCAAACCGAGGGACAGAGGAATGGATTTAACGGTCCCAAGCCCAAATATCGTGGACCCATTCACTGTCTGCTGACGGTCATCAGAGAAGAGGGAGTTCTGGGACTTTATAAAGGAGCTCTTCCTCTGGCCTGCAGGGACGGACCGTCCTTCGCCACCTACTTTCTGACGTATGAAACGTTATGTTCAAAACTAACCAAACCAGGACAGAAGCAGCCAGGCAAGTCAAAAAGACCAACAAACATCACCTTGTGTTTCAAGTCTTCTAAAGTATCTTTGAAAACATCATGTCTCATACACATTAGAGGTCTTCGAATACATGGTCTTCGATTGATATAAAGTATATAGCAGTGTTTCTTTTTGATTATCTGGACAGATTGGACGGTGGTGATGTTCTCTGGCGGTGTTGCGGGAATGGCCGGCTGGTCTGTCGGGACGCCCATGGATGTGATCAAAGCCCGTCTTCAGATGGACGGAGTCGGAGAGCAGAAGAGATACAGAGGATTTCTTCACTGTGTTTCCGAGACCGCACGTCACGAAGGCCCATCGATATTCTTCAGAAGTCTGGGAATAAACTGCTTACGAGCGTTTCCGGTGAACATGGTGGTTTTTGCCGTGTACGAGGTGATGGCTGAGATTCTCAGATCAGCGTCGGTCGGGCCGCTCTTGTGAAAGATGTCAATCATGTTTTAAGTAGTGTTGAATTTTATCGTGGGGAGTTTATGAGGTGTCTGCTTCTGTCAAGATCACGTACGGGTCACATTATAAAATATAAATGATGTTGAAATATACAGAAAATGAAGCTGTTCGGTGATGTTGATCAGAGAAGATCCAAACCTCGGGTTACACTAATAAGTTCAATTTGTTTTTTAGTTTGTAGTGCTTTCACGATTAGCATTGCATCAAAGCAGCTGTACAAGAAAAGTGCACTATAAGACACAATGACAAATGTACAGATCTGACATGTTCAAAGATATATAAAGTAAAGACACATTGAGATGACTATATTTGATGGCAGCTTACTCAGATAAACACAAAGCATTATATTATTTTATGTATATATTGACATAAGTTATCGTAACAACAGTAAGAGCAAACACCATTTCCCAGGATCATTATTTGTCGTTGTTTTATATTTCAAACTCTTATTGCCATTATGAATGAAACTCAAACGTTGGCACACACACCAGTTCTTGATCAAGATCACTGAGGAAGGATGTTAAATATAAAATCATGATGTTTCTTCATCTGCTGTTTACTGGCGCCATCTCGCGGCAGCCGCAGGTAACACGTCACCATTCATCCTCATGATGCTGCTGCTGAGAAACAGAAAACATCAGAGACATTCTACTGGATTTAATGCTCTTAACGGAGACTATAATGGTGTCTGTGGTTCTCTACTGGTAATGCGTTGAGTTCTGTTGGCGGGATGTTAACTGTAAGATGGAAAACAAATAGGCGACCTCACTAGAAACTGAAATAAAACCCAAACTCCTCCTGGTGTTTGTCAATATATCTTCAGCAGAGCTCTCTGTCCTGTTATATCACTCAAAACTTCAATGTGTAAGAACCTCAACATGACGCTTTGAACAAAGACACACACGACTGTGCATGTGTGTGTGAGTCTGTACATTAGGAGCTCAATGTTTCTTTTGTTCTGTATTTCATGATTAAACCTTATGCAACAGTAACACTGGGCTCTTATACAAGCGTCTAAAGATGCCGGCTAGCTTACAGCTTACACAAAACAAGAAAGAACTATTTATTCCTGACAAACATTTCCTTGTGTACCTTTGAATCCTTTAAAACACTTTTACAATCCCTTCATTCTCCACCGACCCACCTCACAAAAGTACAGCAACAAAAACATTTTTCTACATTTTGGAAAAGATTGAAAGGACTGCAGATGTTGTCATGAGATTTCACCGGACTTGATTAATATCTAAAATTAGCTTTTATTATTCGATTTTTATGCAAATTTTTGTGAAAGTTTTAGCAATTTATGTATATGCTTTTTTTTGTTTTAGAATTTAACTGTTTATTTTGATATATAATATGAATTCAATTTGATGTTAGTTTTTGTTTATTATTATCATTTTAGTGCTTTAAGCTTATTTCAGTTTATTGTTGAGCCAACATTCAATTCTCCCTTTAGTTTTTCACTTTTTCCCACTCATAGGTCAATATTCTTTGGGATTTCAATGAACAGAAACGTTTACAAAGTTTTAATTTTAGTAAACTAAAAGAACCCTTTGAAGTTCAATATTCAGACAACAACACAAGACAGCAGTTTTCTTTAACCCTGTGAATTCTTCTAGGTTTTCTTTAGAGATTTGCATTATGGAAAAAATAAGAGTTTGAGAACAGATGTTGAATGATGTGTCAAACTAAACTCAGATTTGTCTCGTCTGCAGTCGTAAGATCTCAATATCAATGATATATCACTGGCAAAGTTGACTCTTTATTCTCAGAAATTGAGTTTAAACGACACGTAAGAACACTTGACTCATACTGACAGAAGTCTGAGAGTAAAGAGTAAAGTATTCAAATGACGTTTTATAAGTTGACTTGTATTTTTTGTTTGAGTGGACTATTAAATACTTGTTCACATGGAAGCGACATGTTCAAGTTTATGAACATGTTTAGTTACAAATTCAGATTTGGGATGGAAGAGTTTCTAATATAATATGAAACTGTAGCCGATCTTCTTCATACACACTGATCATAGACATTGATATCTACTTCAACACCTCAAAAGAAAGGGAAGAGTTTACTTAAAGCTGGATGAGGATATAAATAGAAAACGATAAGAATGCTTGCAGAATAAAAACAGTTTAAGAACATGAACCAGAAACATGTCTATCATATATGATCAAGTGTAAATGTTGAGCTGGAGTTTAAATTCACAACATCAGTCGTCATTCTCACACACTTCATTATTATTCATGCTTTCATTTCAAGCCAAAGGACTTTTCTGAGCTCTTGAGTTTGAGCTCTTGGCTGTTCAACAATAATCTGCTTCCTTTCCAAAAGATCTGAGGGGAACACACACGGCTTTCTGTAAACTGTAGAAAAACTGATAACATCAGAAAACGGTGTTGTAACAGCTGCCGCGTCATCGATTGTGTCCTCAGCGGCCCTTTGAAATCAACATGACACTCAAACATACACCACTAACTTCCTCAAACATCTCAATCCTCTCATCACTTCTTCTCTCTCATGTGTTTGATAATCTCTCTGTGAGTCTTTCTTCAGTGGAACACGACAGAAGATATTTAGAGAAATGTCTCGGTGGTTTTGTGTTCAGATAATGGAAGTCAATGGAGTTCAGTGTTGTGTGATGATCAAAGTTCTTCACAATATCTTCTGTTGTGTTCTGAAGAAGAAAGAAACTGGTGACATGAGGGTGTTTATGTGCACACGTGTGGACGTCTCTGGTTGTTTGCATCATCACTGATTCTACGTCTCTTCTAAAACTCAAATGTTTCTCTGAAGCTCAGCTCATCGTTTCAGCTGTTGCCATGGAGACCAAGCAGTTTCATCACATTATACATTTTCAAGCGAGCGGTTGTGCTTAAACCATCCCGGTGTGTGCTGTGGTATCTCTGTCATTCAGGTTGATTTCTGTGTGGTGTCGATTGGTTGAAAGGAACACGTCACACAGATATAAAGGAGAAGAGAGTATCATGTGTGTAGATGTATGTTTATGTGAGTAATGAATGACAGAGGTTTGTGCTGACGGTCATTCGCCTGCTTTTAGGGTCATGGTTAAGTTTCTACATTCATCTGAATTGTTAAGCGTCTTCTATACGAGCAGGGACACGCAAGGACAACGCTCGGAACCTGAACATCATAGGTGACCGAAAAGCCGGTTCATGAACTTATTCTGTTACTCTTTAATCAATTCAAAACCTTGATTTCTTGTGATATGAGTTTCAAACGCTTTATAACCAAACTGTATACTGAGAACAGACCATACAGATGAAGAACGATCATCAATATAACGTTTCATGATGTCGATAATTATTGATACATATTATTAAGATTTGAATATTATAACTGTATTATAACATTTAGAACATTAGAAGTGTATTACTGTGAAGTGTGATGTAAAATTTCATGTTAACTATTAAAGAAAAGTTGTTCTATCGCTGTTGAAAAAGGTGGATCGTCTATCACTTTATCCATCGGCTCCAAGTGTGAAAAGAGAGCGAGTCATATTTTGTTTTCTACATGAAATCATCCTATGTGAAGAACAAAACATTTAGTAAATGTTTGTGCAAAATATTAACAATAAAAGAATGAATTTCAGCACTTCTGGTATTATAAATGAACCGTCTCCCAAAATATATCATATATTTAACATCTATTTGTTTGTTTGTCGTTGCCTCTGACTATTTTCGTGTTCCTGATGTCATCTTTAGATTTTGCAACTTTCACACATGGGTTCATAGATGTTCATCCAGAAATCACCTAAAACTAGTTTTATATTTCATAAACGGTGTCTATTCATATACTTTACCGATGGGATCATAAAGAAGAAAGCCTTTATAAGTCTCACTGATGTAGAATGTAAACCAGTGACCACATCGCTTTTGATATCAGAAAATATTCACAGATAATATCAGGGCCTGTTTCTCAGATTTAACGGTCCATAATTCATCCCAATAATAATTAGATTTGAAACTGTACCGACCGACCTCAGATTCAGATTGCTGGAGCAGAAACCTTTGTACAGTTTGTCAGTATGATGACCTGCGTCGACCCGCGGAGAAAACACGTGTGACCGTGGTCAGGGTAATATTTTGACATCTGCATTGACCTTCAGTAAACATTAAACCGTTTATTGATGCGCAGCGATCTATGGACCCGTGTGTTCTTCACATGTTCATGTATATGTGCTTCTCTATAGGTCATTCTGTCATAACTGCAGATTTCACATTCAAACTCGGAGAAAATGTTCTGTTTCTCATGACTTTATCTGCCAACCCAGAGGTCAGAAAGGGTTCATCTGATATCAAATCTTCAAGCCTTTATCTCTGATAACTTCACTTTAGTGAGAAGAAACCTCAGCAAACATCCAGTACAAGACAACAGGGATGTTCAGAGGAGAATTTAGGTTTTAACATGATGCTTGGTTTCAGTTGTCTAACGGTAAACGTATATATCTAAGGGCGTTACTAAGTGAAGAACCAAACAAGTGATTTCAACCAAATAATGGACCACTTTAAGCTGGTCACGCAGTCCAAACGTTTCCATAAAGTATATCTGATGTATGGTGTTGACTTCTTGAGCGTCAGTGATGTCTGCAGGTTTTGTTATAGTTGTCTATGAGTTTCTTGATCGAAGATGAAAAAGCGTCAAATATTCTGATGTTCTAGAGGAAGAATCTGAAGGATTTTCTGAAGATCAGAGAACAGTTTAATTGTGGCTCGGACCAAACATGAAACATTGACAGCCGGATTTGTGCGTGTGTGGTTCCATACAAAGAGATAACAGGTGTGTAACGGTTGAGGTGCTGTGAGGTCACCGTTGCACAATGATGTGACGTGTGTGTGTGTGTGTCCTGAGGGTCTCTGGTGGGCTTGTGTGATCTTTGTAGCGGTTGTTTGTTAACATGACTCACAATGCATGTGCTCCTGTTGACAAAGAGCTGTTTGTGTCCTGTTGGAACATCTGATCAAAGCGCGACTCCTGAAGGATGAATCCTCAGATAGGACGCCGGGATTCCAGGAACAGCAGATACAGTCAATGTGAAACTCAAAGGAGTTTAATCTCCATCACACACACACACACACACACAGACACACACACACACACACATCCAATAAAAACATCACTGCTACTAACAGAAACATCATTTTATGACAAAGACAAATTAAAACAGTATTGTCTGTGAAATCTGTTTTACTGAATCACATCAGGCAGTGAAATGACAAAAGGACAATAAAGAGTGAATCTGTGAAATATGCATAATAATAAGATAAATGTCCTTAGTCTCACTCTTTCATTGATAAATGAATCATTTCCTCACGACACATTTCTCATGGACGCAGTAGTTTGTGTGAAATGCAGTGTTGCTGGATTTGACCTCCTTACAAACACTGCAGTCGTGACTCAAATCCTCAAACTCTCCGTTCATCACGTGAGCAGAAACATGGACTCGCCGGCTGTCCTCATTTGCCTTCCCGGCCTAATAATAGAACTCTTCACTTCAGCGTTAACAGAGACCATTTCAGCCAAAACTCACACAAGTCTCTGAGTATGTAAAGATGAGCGGATGAGACACGACGGCATCAGTGAGGATGATCTCAAACATCACAAATAACAACAAGAAAAAAACATCTTCAGAGAATGATGTGCTAATATTAACATTCTGAGAATGTATTAGTTAAAGGAGTGTGACTGTAAGGAAATGTGGGGCGTTATGAAGAATGAGAATGATTTGTGAGACTCTTGGTCTCAGTCGAGTGCTTTTCACTCTCAGTCCGCAGATTTAGGTTATGTTATATTTATTCTGTAATATCTGTATTGCCGCATCATAAAGCGTTTCATCATTGCAGCTCAGACTAAAAGTCTGAAGAAAACATGTTTAGTTTGAAACATTCTGATGAATGAAGAGTGAACATGATCCGGCCGTGCTTCGCAGTAAAACATCTGAATTTAATCGCAGACACGGCGAGTGAACAACAGAAAGTGTTTGCAGATGAGTCTTTAAACCGCACACGGTGTGAACATGATCTATATTTCATGGCCATCTGGACTTGCTTTGACGTCAGATATTTCTTCAAATTACATCAGGTTATCGGCTTTTGGCAAAAAAAACTTGAACGTGAAAGTATAAATGAGTTTTGCGTAAGCGAGAACAATCAAGTCCGGTCAGATGCTGCCTGGGTCCAACATCAACAAATGAATCCCCATCTGATGTCCATCTCATGATTCTAAAGTCATTTGTCCCGTGTTAAGTGTAAATATGACACTCTGAACAGATAAACATGTCTGATGAAGTCTCAGAAAAGCCTCACGGATGATATTCCTCACGTCACACACAAGACTGCACACACTGCATTAAGTATATTTTAATGATTTATATTTGAATGTTGAAGGAATTCTGTGGACACTAAATGGCTCTGAACTGTGAAATCCAACCAGATATGTTTTCAGAACGCCTCACATTCTCATCAAGTCACGTAAACGTGTTTTTAAACGTTCCATGAAAGTAATAATTTTTTAATGTTAATATTTAATGTTTGTGTAATATTAGAATCAGGCCAATCAGAATCAAGCATTTAAATGAGCCGTGTAATATTCCCAGATAACAACCGCTCAAAACTAATAACACACGGACCCATGTGACCCGGATGTAGCAGGTCATGTTGAGTTTTTTTGACAAATGAAATATAAATATGTCTTTAATAACATATATGACATTATATTGACACACCAAATTGCCTGTTCGTGACGTTTGAACATTGTTTCTTACCTTAAAACCAAAAGTAAACGTCTTTTGCGTCTGCATTCGGTAAAAATGAGCTAATGAAATATTTCTAATTCAGTTCTTTTCTCATGCGGCCAGTAGTCGTGTAATAAGCAGGATAATGCACACGCATGAAATAACTCCTGATCACACTGTCGGTTCTTATTTCTGTACATGATCCCTTATATAATATAGCTTCATGACATTTGCTGGTATATGTAGACCACTGATAGATATGAAAGTAGATAAGCACACGCTTGCCGGCAGTATTTTCCCAAGAAAGTGTCATTTCTCAGAATCTGCGTCAGTGTTCCGTTTTAAAATCCAGCTTCTTGTTTTCAGGACATTATTTCATCATCGCCAAATCTGATTTCATGTGAATGACTGTGAGAGATCTGCTCTACTGTTCGCTCATATCCGTCGTAAGAATCGTCCGTGACCTCCGACACCGGAGGTCTTATTATGACATCACCGTCCTCAAATCTTCTGTGTGATGAGCTGAACGTGAACTCAACGCTCTTCGTTTCATTCACCTGCTCGATCGGATCACTTAATCAAATTAATTTCAAGTATATTTCTTTTCATAAGAGGCGTCAGGCTTTAAGCCAACACACATTTCTGAAGCAATAAGAGCAAAAGAGATTTATGTTATGTTATATAAAACGCTTAGTAGCAGAATCAAGAGAGTAGAACACGGCAGACATCACAGTAATGTACTGCCGCTGAACACTAAATCTATTGAGCGCACAACAGGAGTTTAGAGCATCTGTTCAATATACACAATATACACATGTTTAAAAATATGTTTGAGAGCTTCAGATGTCCAGCGCAGCGTGAAGTTTTCATCCACGTTAAACAATCGAGTCCTACACAAACACATGTGGAAACAATCAAATCTCTGGGCAAAGTTCACACCGCGTGAGTCTCGGTCCCCTCATACAGTGTATGTTCACCACTACACGCTTTAAGTAACATGTAAGCCGATCTGTGGAGCGTCTGGAGCCGTGCTGGAGGAGATCCACATGCCCTCAAACCATCATTACATCCCCTTCATCATCGGGAGAGATCCAGCACTTCATCAAGAGAACGTTTACTCTCAACTCAAACCCTTGCAAAAGTAATACTTCACGTTTGCTTTATTAAGTGCACTTGGAAAATACTTTCAAAACTATTATGAAAAGTATATTTTAAGCAGACTTCGTGTATTGAGTATACAAACATCAATGTACAAATGCCATACTTGTAAGTGTACAATGTTTCAGTCCCACTTGGAAGTAAATTAGCGCACCTTTAACTTATAAACGTGTCCTTCAAGTGAAATAGTAGTAAACTTCGAGTATACGGCAATTTTCAACACGATTTCAGTATTCAGGGTTTCAGTATTGTTTTTTCTCACGACCCGTTCATACAAATAAAGGCTAAAATACACCACAAGACTTTTGCTCAGATTTTCGGTCTGGACGTGTTGCAGAAAGTCTGTGCCAGTCTGTAGATTTGATCAGTTAGTGTGTTTCTGAGAAGTACATAACAAGTAGACTGGAAGCATACTAAAAGCCAGTGTAAGTAGTTACTAAGTAATAGTTACTGTAATTGAATTACTTTTCCATTGAAAGAGTAAAGTGAGGGATTACTTAAATTCTTTAATTTAATTACAGTTACTTCTGATGTAATTAAACTAATTATTTTGTGTAATATATGTGTGTGTGTGTACTATAGTGGAATTGACATCAAAATTCCACTTTGATGTGACAATTCTCACATTCGTTATACTTTGGTCAGTTAATAAAATGACTTTATGTAGTTTCATATTATTTATTTGAATGAATTTAAAGAGCTGTTTCATGTCTATCATTGAAACACTAAACGTATCAAGCTTAATATAGAGAGTAATTAGTAATGAAATACTTTTGGAGAGAATCATTTGTACAGTAATCTAATGTCACTATTGAATATGTCATTAGTAACTAGTAATTCATTACTTTTCAGAGGAACTTGTCCAACACTGCAAACAGAACCACGATGGGATTTGTTTAGAGAATGTCAGGTGTGTTCTTAGTAAACAACACAATTGTATTTCTTTAGTAAACATTGACTATAATGCAGAAAGTCACTTGTGTGCTATTATCAAGTATGAAAAGGTGCTTTGTAAAGAAATAAGCGTCTTGTAGTTTTTCATGTTGAAAGCGTCTCCTCGTGTTACCTCCCACCTGCTTAAAGAATGTGACGACTCCATCCAGTAATTATGGCTCTGTGTTATTTATTGCTATCATTATTTCGGCTCATATTTACTGCCGGAAGAAGATGCAAACGATAGCGTTGCATTTTGACATTTTAAGGTCCAAGTGGTTTCTGTCTCATCTACTGTTTCAGAGCGGTGCTAAAGCCTCCATGAAGAAATGTTCTCGTGCTTGGAAGTTTCATTTCCAACATCTACACCATCTCCAGTCAGCATAAAAAAAGAAAAACACCACGAAATTTAAGAGGCTTTAGAGTCTCGGCGTCGAACCTAAAGAAATGTTTCTATTCCCGCGGCAATCGTAAATCCCTTCTCAGAATGCGGGAGGAACGCCGTAAAAAAACACGAGATGGTGAAAACGCTCGATGCTTTCACATGCCACCCACAACTCCATTTATCAACTTTTGTCTCTGCAAAAGAGCTTAAAAAACACCAGAAGGTAAAAAAAGCTGATTGGGTTTTTAACAAGATTTCATCAGAAGCGTCTGGTGAGGTCCTCAATGACTTCAGCGCAATAAATAAGAAAGCAAAGCAGAAGATTTCTGGAGAAGAACACAACACAACACAAAGCAGTGAGACGGAACACATGGTTGTGTTTAAAAGCGCAGACGTGTGTCAGCGTAGACATTCTGTCTCAACACTTCATGATGTCATGAAACAGATTTTAGTGTGCGTTTCACAGTTCAATTCTAATTTAACTCTAAACACTCCACAGAAAAATCCAAAGTGACCAGAGTCGTTGATCTGACCGGTGGAAAATACAATCTAAAATACAGTACAACACATGTGCTGCCAAAACATGCGCAGGATTCCTAGAAAGAGCTAGTGAAGTCGTAAAGCGTTGAGCAGCTCTGGGAAACGAGTCAAAGAGAAACGCTTCAGAATCCTGCTGGGATGTTGGGATTGGGCCACACCGGCCTCTGCTCGTATGAAGGCAGGAGAACATCACAACCGCCAACATTTCACTCCATAACACACGGTGGAAAACAATCCATATTTTTCTCGACAAACTACAGCAGTAGTGACCGAGAGCACTTCATCTGAAGTCGAGTGTTCAGTGATGTTCATGACTGATTGACCTCTGCAGTACATCAACATGAAACCTACAATACTTCTAAGAACAAGGTTCACTTGAAGGCTGTGTTGCCTACTTTCATACACACGATACAATCAGATTAACACACAACTATAAAACACAAGTGCATATCGTTTTAGTTTAGTTAAATTACAGTTTTGAAAACGTTTCTGTTCATTGAAAATAAATGGAATGTTGACCTAAAAATTCTTGGATAAACGTAACTAAAGAAAAAATGTTAATGTCGCCTTAAAAATACACAGAAATATGTTTAAAGCAAAGAAATTATAATAATAAAACATTTCATTCAAATTATATAGTAACATCAAAAAATAAATGACACAATGACAAAAGCATATACCAAACTTCACGAGAAATCAGGGCCGGACTGGGAAGAGAAATCGGCCTTGGATATTTTGGCCCACATCGGCTAAAAATAATTCCCAATTAAAAATATAAAATCAAAACTATTATAGCTCTGTTACATACAAAATGATTGTGCTTGATTTCCAGGTGGTTGTCAGGCTGTTGGCATTTGGTTTTTGGGATGTTCTGGTTGTTTATTGGCCCAAATCACCACGGGTCACATGATTCTACAGACAAACTCTATACCTGGAGTGTATAACAGTGAATCTTATTGTATTACATGTAGAAAAATGTTGTCAGTTTCAACAAGACATTCTAAAAGAAGCCGATCTCAGATCTGTGCATGTGTACAGATCCCAGTGTGTTTATCTGCAGAAAAGATCCTGCCAACCATCTTAAAGAAAGATCTCACGGTTGTAAACACAAGCCCACGCGAGCTGGTGTCTTTCATTTCAGACGCTGCGAATGATCCAGTGAAGACTGCAGTGGAATCTGCGCTCTCTCTTTTAAAGCAGTTACAACCCTCAAAGCTCTTAACAGATGATTGTGTGACCCGACGTGAACCGCCGGAGATCCGCAGCCCGCCTCCTCCCGCAGCGCCGGGTGAATTAAGGTCGCTGCGTGTCAAAATAAACCCTGCAGCTCGCTTCCTACCGTGGTTTCTTTGATATTACGTAATAAAGCCTGACGGAGGACAGCGCAGGAGAAACCCTGTCGATTAGACACTCCTATATAAACAGAAGAAGAAAGACAACACAAAACCTCAGACGAGAGGGAAACACTGGCAGCGCTCTGTCCTCCATTGATCTTTAGACTTTCTGCAGGAGATTTCAGTACGGACCAATAACACGCTCACACACGCCTGTAAGACCCGCCCACTTGGAGAAGAGACATCAGTCTTCGGTAAACCTGAAGTTGAAAACATCTTATATACTGTATGTTCACACACATGTCTTAAGTGCAATATCTTATAGTTTATGTAAATACATATCACTTTGACTTTTGTTCAGAAGTGGATATTGTCCTTCAGTTTGTCAATGTAATCCTGTATAAGATAGAGGTGTTTTCAGTACCCTATAATTCGTAACGTTATTGTGTTCATTGGTGTGTAAGGGGGGACCCTTCTTAATCCAGGTCTGCCAGTGTGGACGAAATGTAAAATTATAATGGGTTCTAATGCGTGTTTCCGAGGTAAATATTGCACATGAACGCGTTTCCCACTGGGAAGTTGGGAACATTTTTGATACACAATCTTACACATGAAACATGGCGGATGGGAGACGGCCTTCTGCTGTGACAGATATGATTTCAGCTTCATTGCCTTGCCTTGTTGTTAAATTAGGACATGTCTACATATATGAATAACCATTCGAAGCATACTGTGTGTTTTATACACTGCGAAAATAGCATGTATTTCACCAATATTTGCAGAACAGTCAGCAAGCTGACTAGTAAAACTATACAGTAGGATACACGGTTGAAAACTATATCCCATATTACATTTTCCCAAGACAATCGCAAGCATGAATCTGGCGTCCTCCAATCTTTCCGACAGCTCGGAATCATGACATCAGAAGTGGGAATTATCAAATGTCCGAGAGCACGTATACTTAAATCAAGTTCTTTGTGTAGTAAGTACACTTATAATAGTTCATAGTGCTGTTTTGGTCCTTTTAAATATACTAGTTAACATTGAGTACTGCATGTCAATTTATAGTTCAAAACATTTGAAGTACACTCTCGGTAAACTACTAGACTTGTCCTTTACATAAACTTTCTTTACATAAACTTAACATGGAAACGTTGAACGACGTGAACATTTTTTATATATAAAGTGTAATTACACCACTTCCAATATATTTCTGAGAAGCACAAACAAGTAGACTGAGAGTGTGCCTTCTTATTTTGAGCATGTTTGTAAGAGTGAAGAAGAAAAGACAGCAGACGTGTTGTGTTCCTCTTGGACGTTCACATGAATATATGATGGATTTACTGGATTATCTCAATCAGATTAAAGAGAATTGAAGGGTCAAACGCTGGAAACTGTGTCCTGTGTACCAACCAGTGATCCAGTTAACACCAGCTTAAACGGAGTCACATTAATTCTTCTTAATTTACCCCAAAAGAACTAGTTAACCAAACAGCACTGAACTCCATTGACTTCCACTGTATGAAGACAAAACCACTGAGACGTTTCTAGAAATATCTTCTCATGTGTTTCGCTAAAGAACGACTTTAAAAACAGATTAAAAATGAAGAAAACAACGATGCCATCTTCTTCAGTTGGTTGAGAAGAGCCTCGGTTTTGTTGGACTTTCCAAAGCCGTCATTCTAAGAGTTAAGTGCCAGAAACAGTTTGTTTGTTGTGAATATTGTCGATGTTTTATTGATGTCTGTCGCACAGCTATACAGAACAACAAAGCACATTCCCAACAGTGTTTGAGTGTAATGATGTGAAGAGATGCTATCTGTTTCTCTTTAAATGAACTCCGCTGGCCCGGGTCGTCCTCAATCCACCCTTTCATCATCTGGACTTTACACAAACAAACAAACTCACTTCCCGTCTTCCCTGCCAGTCAGCTGATGACATGACCTTTCTGTCACGGTGATCAGGAAACTGATGTAACCCATGTGATGTGACGCAAGCATCGGGGGGAAAAACAATTCATCACCTCCACTCGATGTTCCACTCCAAACATTTGGAAACATGTTTACACTCATCTACTATTAAAGTCACCCAACAACAACTCAACGTTATCAGATTATGTCAACACATTCAGTTTCCATTAAAAGAACTGAACCGCAGTCATCGTCGGAACTCACATACTCCATCAACCAATCACATATGAGATCTCTTCAATATCTTATAGTTAATAGTTATTTCAGAAGAGATGTCAATAGTGTGTCTAACTGAGCTCAGATTTGTCTTGTCTGTAATCCAGAGCTCTCAATATGAACTCAAACATTTCTCATCACAACGCAAATCTAGATGATGTGACCATCAACATTCATTTACACCTCCAGACTCTTCATGTGTCTCAACAATCACATCACTCTCATCACAGTGTGTTTTTATTTCTCTTTGGATCAAAGTCACTGCATGTGTCCTTAAAACACAAGTGTGTCATCACAAACCTTTAAACAAACTGAACAACAACGTTTTGTTATCAGATGTCATGAGACGTGTTATCAGACACATCACACACACACAAACACAAAACATTGTGAATACCTTAAAAATAGCTTAGAAACAGAGTGTCCCTACAAATCACATGATGCAATCAGTTTGTTTTGCGTGACGTACGCAGCATCACACACGCTCTCGTCTGGCATCATTTCAGAAGGAAACATTACAACATCACACACACCATTCATGAATAGATTATAGTAGACGGACTGCTTGTCACATTAATGCTAAACAGAATTGACAATACTTAGTATTTAATGCTAAACTTAAAAATCACATGACATGAGTTTGAAGTTATAGCTGCCCTCAGTGACATTATGCCATTACTGTTTTCCCCGCTTATAACATTCCTCTGTGGTCAGATATCGGTCACAAAAAAAGACAAAATTAGACCTAAACACTTTCTACAAATGGAATTTCCTTAATCACAACTCGTAAGCTCTCTCTATTATTCATAAACATTTACTGAAGTAACTTTGAATCAAAGTCAGTGAGTGCAGCTGTGACACGTCAGAGGAGAACTGGTCCTCCCGGCTGAGTCTGGTTTCACCTGGGGATTATTTCTCCATTTATCATTGGAGTTTGGGTTCCTCGCCACAGGGCCGTGATGGTTTGCTTACCGGGAGACCGCTGATATGAGATATTATTTATAAGAATGATCTAGCTTGTACTATAAGCACCGTGCCTTGTTTTACCTTTTCTGTGTTTTTCTTCTTTTCTACTGTTAAGATGCGTTGGAACAATGCACATTGTGAAGAGTGCTATATAAATAACATTTCATTGAATTTTTGTTTCCACCTTTAAGGGGTTCAAATAGGGCAATAGAAAAGGGAAATACAAAACATCAAAATATTCAACTACTGCAGGGAAGACAAATCTCAATTGCTATCTGTTTAATAGATCAATTATTTATCCTGACAGCAATGAGATCAAATGGAGACATTTATAAAAGTCTCTCATCTTTTCTACCAACATCAGTAAACACCCTTATATATTCATAAGATGTCTCAAACATTGCTTAGTTTCATTAATTCAAACATTATTTTTACAGCCGGACACAATTGTCTTAAAATATGATTTGAGAAATAACGAAACAAATGAGAAACACATTAAGTATTTTATTTATATAATTGACAAGAACCTGTAACCATATACAAAAGTAGCAAAATGTGTTCGATCATTTCTTGTTTTATATTTCTACTTTTCTACAGATTTTTTCTTATGTCTCTTCAGCGATGATTTGTATTGCGTCAACCCCAATTACTATTTTCTAGCTAGTAAACCAGCAGGAATTTTGCCTTCAATCTTTCCCAGAAAAGCAGAATCCTGCTGTTAAACGGAGCTCTGCTCATCGTCTCAATGCTCGACGTGTAAATCCTGTTTTAACTGTGTGTAGTTATTCCCTTAAGATACACCCGTCTGTCGTCGAGCGTCTATCAGCCTGCAACAGAGTTCCGATCTCATTTAATGATGCATTCTGTGTTTCCTAGAGAACTAGATCTCAGTACACAGAAGTCCAGAACATAATCTTCAGCTTTACTCCTGACGCTATATTAAGAGCGGCTGAAAGGTCAAGGTTTTGTGTTTAGTTCTGATCGGATTTGGAGTTGTTTGTTGTGAGGATAAAACACTTTTATTTGCTGTAGCACGATCGCACATATTCCGGTTCAGACTGGGCACTCAAAAATGTGCTTTCCAGGAAAAGGGATGTGAGAGCAGCACGGCGCATTTACAGTCAGCACTACACAACTTTATTACAGCTACTTTACAATGACAAGAACCAGGAGCGCGTCCAGAGGATCAACATGAAGACCGCTCTACACTGCACCACAAACTGGACACAAATGTTTTTTAGAAACACCGTAGTATAGAAACCCCATAGCAACACCCTAGCAACCCCTCTAAACATCATATCGCACTCTCAGACAGCAAAACCCCGGCAACCACACACAAGAAAACATGACATGAGAAATGATTTGATTTATTCATTTGTTTGGTTCATACAGAGAAGAAGAACATTTTAGTATAAAAGAGGCAGCATTAAACGTCTGGAGCGATCGCCGCAATGCGGAGACGAACAGCTATTCAGCACAGGATCAGTTTATTCTTGAGAAAATAAGAAGCAGTGAGTTGTAATGAATCAGTGCTTGAGGTGGAAATGAGAATATGACGGCTCAGTATCCTCCGGGCGTCTGGGCTCACCATGGGTCTACTGTCGGGAACACCGGGAGGGGGAGGAGGGGTGATGGGAAACAGCTTTTCAATGTGAAAGCAGCACTTTGGCTGGAGCCCACTGGAGCAGCGACTCTAATCAAGACCCGGCGGGGGGGTCAGACGAGGTCACGACTGGGTCGAGAGGTTCAGAGAGGACGTTTGGTTTTAATGGGTGCTTCTCAAAAGAGCAGCAGATGTGGACACACAGTTTCTTCAGCTCATGGAGAGAAAATCATTTCATCAAGTTTCTTTCTTCTTCAGAACACAACAGAAGATATTGTGAAGAACGTCGATCATCAAACAACACTTAAGTCCATTAACTTGCGTTGTACGGATACACAACCACAGAGACATTTCTCTAAATATCTTCTTCTGTGCTCCACTGAAGGAAGAGTCACAGACAGATTTACAAACACACGAGGAAGAAAAAGCGATGCCTGAGCCGTTGCTTTATGTATTTGTTCAAAATCAGAAATCGTTCGCAGCAAACGGCGCCGAACAGAAAATGAAAGACGAGGGTGACAGATGTCTGTGTTTAAGATAGACGAGCATGTGGCATATCACCATGGCAACATTGTGAACCGGCGTCTTTTCCAAAGCGGAAGCCTCATTCTGGTTCACATCATTATCTTGAAAGCTTTTTCAAGCCGCTCATTCATCTCTTACACAACAAAAGCGTTCCCACAACGCTCATCGCTAATGTTAATCTAA